>NW_015386230.1:1923742-1928753 GCF_001527695.2 Protobothrops mucrosquamatus
GTATCATCAGCGTACTGATGGAAGTCCACCCCAAAGCCACGGATGATCTCCCCCAGCGGCTTCACATAAATATTGAACAATAAGGGGGAGAGGACCGACCCTTGTGGCACCCCACAAGTTAGGGGCCTTAGGGCCGACCTCTGCCCCCCTGCCAATACAGACTGCGTGCGGTCGGTGAGGAAGGAGGAGAACCACTGCATAACGGTGCCTCCCACTCCCAACCCCACCAGACGCCGCAGCATGATACCGTGGTCCACAGTATCAAAAGCCGCTGAGAGGTCTAGTGGACCTGATTGGGTTCTAGAGGCTGCTTGGGGTTATTTTTAGAAAACTTGCTTCTTGGTTTCAAGCTTTAGTGGCTGGGTGAAATAGTAAAGCAACAGCGGCTTTAGATCAGATTGCGCCTGGGCGGCCTCCCCATGACCAGGGTTCTTGATGCTACCTGTGGTACATGATAGAATTAAGGGAACTTAAACAGTCCAAGAGATGCCTAGAGCACTGCTGGTGGAAAGCAAGGAGTGAAGACAACCAGACATGAGCTAGAACTATTATTAGGGCCTAACCCATAATGGTAAGGGTGATGAAATAAAGTATTTCTCCACCCATATTGCATCTGGCAATAGTCACCTGGCCTGTTTTGGGTGCCTCGGTCCTTCCTTGCAGGGAATAATCTAAAGTTCATCTAAAGGGACCTTGTGTGGAATATGTTGCATATCTGGTGTAGAAAGTTGCTCATATTTGCTCTATGTTGGACTGCAACTTTAGAACAGAATCAGTGGAGGTGGTGGGGGCTACATCTTGCAAGGTGACCTGGAAAGAGTTGGAGCCTATGGAACCTGAGGAAGTGAACCTCTCAGCTGCTAGGTTGGCCATCTGTGTATTAGATCCATGCCCTTCTTGCTTATAAAAGTTGAGCAGGAGGGGATGCTGGATTGGATCTGTAGTTAACTCTTCCTTAAAAGTAGTAGTAGTAGTAACTCTTCCTTAAAAGAGGTAATGATCCCACCAGCTCTTAAAAAGGCTGTGGTGCACCCTCTCCTGAAAGGACTATTGCTCAACCCAATGAAGCCCAGTTTCCAGTCTTCCCTTCTTAGGGAAGATTGTGGAGAGAGTGGTTCATGGCAGCTGCAGAGGACTTTGGATGAAGTGGATAATCCTTTCAGGTGGAGTTCAAGCCTGGGTTTGGGGCTGAGATTCCTAATAGAAATTAGAGAGGCCCCAAGTCTTTTGGCCTTTTGCAAAGCTTTAAAAACTTAGCTATGTACATGGTTTTGGGGCTCAGAATGTATTAAAGGCCCTGTTACTTAATTTTACTATTAGTTGATTAATCATCAGAGCATTGTGTTTCAATGGACTTGTTATGGCTAAACATAACATGGTTCATTTGATGAACCCAGCCAGTGTGGTTATTTTTAAGCTTTTGTAATTAGTAGAAATGGAACTTTTGATACATCTTTGAAATATTTTCAACATGACTTTTGTTATGAAACAATGTCTGTGCTGGAATAGATTATTATAATTATTGTTCTCCCTGGCATTAAAATCAATCACATGAAAAGCTAATGCTACATTTCAGCACTGACAGTAAATTATCAGGTATTATTTCAAAGTCTTTTTGAGGAAAGTCATATTAATTAAAATGTGAGGGCAGCTATTTTTAATTTTAGTTAATTATTTGTATGCTGCTTCCGTTGCACATTTTTCAGTCATGATCCATAAAATACATTCTTTAAAATATATTTGAACAATTTCTTACTACATGGGAATAAGTTGCTAAATAATTGATTTATTAATTTCATATTTCATATTTATTAATTTCATATTTCTCATTCTAAGATGAATGAGAAAATAGGGTATTTGCTGAAACAGAAGATGATAAATTTTGCACAGATCATACAGTGGTTTAAATCAGTTTCTTATTTTAGTTCCCTCTATATGTTTGGAATACAGTACAGGTAGTCCTTGACTTACAACTACAAATGAGCCCAAAAATTCTGTTGTTAAGTGAGACATTTGTTAAGTGAGTTTTGCCCCATTTTATGATCTTTCTTGCCACAGTTGTTAAGTGAATCACTGCAGTTCTTAAGTAACACTAAGAAAAGCAGAAGAGAAATGGCTGCTTTCTCCATAAGGGCTATCCAAAAAACTTTGTATTCTGACACATGGCACCCAAACCACACCACACCACACAGACAACTACCACGCACAAACTAACCCTACCATACACAAAAGGGGTGTCGGAAATGACAGCCAGAATTCTCCAAACCCTAGGAATAGCAATAGCAACACAAACCTACAATCGCACTCCGCCAAAAATTATCCAGAACCAAAGACAAGATACAGAAGGATGAAAGAAATAATGTAATATATAAAATCAACTGTAACAATTGCAACCAATTCTATGTTGGACAAACATCATGTCAATTAAAAAACAGGATCCACGAACACCGGCTGGCAGTCAAACGTCATGATCCCATACCCACACTGACAACAAACAGCACCAGTTCAACTGGAGAAGCACAAAAATTATCAGACATGCTACTACCCGCCATGCTCATGAGTTCATCGAAGCCTGGCACAAGCCTCCACAAGCATTGACCTACAAGCAGCCTATGAACCCCTCAGAATCCAAATCAACTGCACAGCCAACCAGAGACAGCAGCAACCCTCAACCAACCCACACAAGCCCTCCCA
This sequence comes from Protobothrops mucrosquamatus, assembly GCF_001527695.2. Taxonomy (NCBI): domain Eukaryota; kingdom Metazoa; phylum Chordata; class Lepidosauria; order Squamata; family Viperidae; genus Protobothrops; species Protobothrops mucrosquamatus. The sequence goes on from NW_015386230.1 coordinate 1,926,437, forward strand.
CCAGCAGTTCACCTCCCAATGACCTTGACCTGATGTAATCTCCCCATCACAAGACTCACTGATGACTCACACCTGACCCATCACAAGACACAACCCACATCTGAAGCCTTTATAAACAGAAGACACTAACACTGACATCCCTAAACTCTGCTAAAGATGTTATCTTGCCTGGTAACAAAACATTCAGAAACAACCCACAAGCTCGGAGAACGAACCTTCACCCTCATATTTCAGTACTTCATCATATTCAATTACACATTGCCATCCCATGCCAGGCTATGGGTGCTGATGCAAGATTTGGAGGCTGTAAAATGGAGCTGCTGTTTGTAGATGAGTGATCTGATTAAGTCCTGCCCCTTCCATTGACTCAGGATGGGTTTGCCCTCCTCCTGAAAATTCAGGTATACAGATTAGGGGTCCTTCTGGCCTCAGAATTACCATTTGCAACAGTGATTCACGTTTCATCAACTATGGTTAAACTACTGCAGCAAGGTTTACATGAAAATACCATTAAAGATGACTCAGAAGCTCCAATTGATCTAAATTGTAGCAACTCAGCTATTGACTGAATGGTGCCTCTGTTGAAGAAATTTCATTGGTGGTCAGTAGGCGTCTATGCTCAGTTTAACTTAAAAAGTTCTACATGGCTTGGCATCTATGCACCTGCAATGCCATCTTTCCAAAGTTACTCTGCACTGTGTGTTCATCCTGAGAGAAATTGTCTCACCTCACCACTCCCTGTAAGACTAAGCAGGGTGGGGCTGGAGACATGCCTTCTCAGTGGTAGGCCCCACATTATAGAATACCTTGACTGCTGAAATTAGGGAAGACCCACCATGCTTGCATTCTACAAAGCAGTGAACATCATTTTATTCCAACAACTTTTGGGGTCAGATAGTGGACTTAGATCGCTTTTCTAATTGCATCTATTCTGGTGTCTTTTTTGTATGCAAAAATAGAGTAGTATAGAAGTGTTACAAAAAAAATTAACAATGGAGAAACTCTAATGACTTAGTTCATACACAATTAATATGTACATAATACATACTAAATTGTAGCATAACTTATCATATGAATCCAAAATTCAGCATCTTGGCCCTTCAAGAGTGACTTGTTTGTGGAATTATATTTTTCATCTGTAGGATTCTCGTTATGATTTGATTGTATCCTTTTCCTGGCATTTTGTTTGGTATGTTGTACATGAATGATAGCTTTACGGGATTTTAAAATCCTATTCAAACATAATAAAAGAACTCAATTCAGTCCAAATTTAGATACACCCAAGGATTAAGTCTTTAGATTCCTAGAGTTTTTAGAACAATCTTGCAATCTTGCTTTCCCTCCTCCCCCCTTATATTCTCCATGTGAAGAATATCAGTAGAATAGATATTTTTAAACAGTGATTTTTTTTTCCATGAGGGAAAGGCAATTTAAAAGACTTTAAATCAGTGGCCCCCAACCTTTTGAGCACCAGGGACCAGTTCCATGGAGAGAGGTTTTTCCATGGACCAGAGGGGTGTGGTTTCGTGTGCTGCCTGCATCCCACAAATGGGGCTTTGCTTGTTTGTGCGGCCCTGCTTTTGGCATGCTGTGGACAGGTGCCGGTCCATGGACTGGGGGTTAGGGGCCCCTGCTTTAAACAATTGTGTTGTTAAACATTTATTTCCTAATATGGAAAGTTATTCTTGGCTTCGTTGTCGTATCTTTTTAATATTTTGATTTCTTGAAGAAAAAGAAACCACCTGTATTATTTTGAAAGATATGACAAGTTGATATGTACATAGTTTCCTAGAATAGGTTTTGACACTTCTGGCCTGGCAAGAGGTGAAAAATCAGTGTAGGCACAACATTAAAGTGGAAACAACAGGTAGTAGCTTCTTGGAGGAAGTATGTGTAGTACATGTATATAGAAAGGAAATGACCCCTTAGAAATGTCTTAATCTCAAAGACTTTCTTGGCGATACAACGCAAGAAGATGGTTTTACAGTTTCCACTTATTTTCTTATTTGACTGGTGGTTCATTAAGGCATTATCTGGACCCCCTCCAGTCGGGCTTCAGGCCGGGGTACAGCACGGAAACGGCATTGGTCACGTTGGTCAATGATCTCTGGAGGGCCCGGGACAGAGGTTATTCCTCTGTCCTAGTTCTTTTGGACCTCTCAGCGGCTTTTGATACCGTGGACCACAGTATCATGCTGCGGCGTTTAGGTGGGTTGGGAGTGGGAGGCACGGTTATGCGGTGGTTCTCCTCCTTCCTCACCGATCGTACGCAGTCTGTATTGGCAGGGGGACAGAGGTCGACCCCAAGGCCCCTAAC
>NW_015386230.1:1930668-1934100 GCF_001527695.2 Protobothrops mucrosquamatus
TTATTATTATTATTATTATTATTATTATTATTATTATTATTATTGCATACTAGAGTAAAGTCACATAAACTCTTTATTTGTCAGTATCTGTCAGTATAAAGATGAGACAAGTGAGGCAAGTACAATATCTGCTCCTACTAAGTTATTTTGCCTAGATGGCATTCAACATGAAGGTTATGGCTCATGAACAGAAAAGTGATCTCTGGTTCTTATTGGTACAGTACTCAATCCAAAACTGAATTTTATCAGAGGAAGCAAGGGATCATAGTCTGTACCTAGGTGGAAGGGTTTCAAACTATAAAGGTACTTTGAAAATCATCCACATGTGTATAATACTGCAAGAGATTCTTTTTCATTTTGAGCAGACCATAATTTGTGGATCCGTGAATGTTATACAGCAGTTAAGCTATTTGTATAGCCCTTATTTGTTATTAAATTTTGAAGAAATAGATTAATTTTTTTCATTAGGAATATTTTGTATCTGTAATAAGTCTTTGACTTCCCTGAGTGAGTGCTGGAAATTCTAGACAGCTATTTATTGCTGTGGCCTGAGTATAAACCTGACACTTTAATTTCCTGAATTAAATCTTCCCATTTGTCCCATAAAGACAAATTGTGAGCTGTTGTGGTGCAGTGGTTAGAATGCAGTACTGCAGGCTACCTCTGCTAATTGCTGGCTGCCAGTAGTTCTGCAGTTCAATTCTCATCGGCTCAGGTTTGACTCAGCCTTCTGAGGTCGGTAAAATGAGGACCCAGATTGTTGAGGCAATATGCTGACTCTGTAAACCGCTTAGAGAGAGCTGTGTAAAGCACTGTGAAGCGGTATATAAGTCTAAGTGCTATTGCTATCTTCTGCAGGGAAAAAAAATCAGCAAATTAATTCCGTAATTTCTTGGAAGGACCAATAGCTGGTAGAGCTTTTCTTCCAATAGATGTTAGGTAAAGTCTTCCCTGACTACTATTTTTATTTTTCTCTTAAAGTTCTACAAATTGTTTTTGGAAATTGCACATCATTCACATTATCTCCTTGGTGGAGTGAGTGACAAATCACCTCAACCACAATACTGTACTGCTATTATTTGTTGACTACTTTTAATTCAAATGGTTTTTGTATCATCAACACATTAATTAAATTGGATTTCTGATTGGAAGTTAATACTACTTATGTGTAAGATGCAATGAACATGAAGTTGGGCAAACTCCAGGAGACAGTGGAGGACATGAGGGCCTGATGTGCTACGGTCCTGGGGTCACGAAGAATCAGACACAACTTGGTGACTGAACAACAACAATATGAAATACAGTTATTTTTTTCAACTGCTATATTCTAGTCTCAGGACTGATTCCACAAGGATCCCTTTGTATTATCAGTTCTTTGTGCTGGCGGGATAGGATGCATGCCTCATTTTCACTTCTGTGTATAAACAGAGATTGCTATTGGATATCTTTATATCACTTTTTTTCTTTCTTTCTAACTTCCATAAAATTCAGTTTAGAATTATCCTAATAAAATTCACCATGTGTGAATATTGTACTAGTCCTTGTCAGATGCAGCCCATTTTGTGTCATAAGCCACCATCTTGGTAACTTTGATTATGCTCTCAGACACTAGATCTCTGCCACTGATACCATTTGCATAGTCATTCACTTCCAGAATTCTTCTGGATAAGGAACATATACGTATGAGGGATCACTAACAGAACCCCTAGGACCTTAACCATTCTTCATAAATTTTCAAAGACCATAATAATACAGTTGTAACTGTTCTTTGCAACATCTTTTGTCTTCACATGTATTAGCAGAAAGGGATAATTTTCCATTGAAATTGTGATGCATTCATGAATTTGACATAAACTTGCTGCTGCTGACATAAACTTCATGAGTTGATAGATTTGGTGGCGTTCATTTATTTTGATTTATTCTAATAGTGAGTCAATAACCTTCTAATGTATGTATTTATTTTAATGCCATTTAAATTCAGTTACAGGATTCTAGGTAAGTTTTTTTTCTGGAATCCATATCAAATGATTATAACATTTATTCCTTAAACATCAGGAACAAGAAATAATTAGAAGTCTACTAAAATAGCACTGGAAGAGAAAGAGTCATCCATATTAAAGTGAAGAGAGACTTTACTGGATCTCATCCTTGTATATTTAAGACTGTAGAGAGTACGGAAGATGATTTTGACAGAGATATGCGAGCTCTGTTATCAAAATGATGAGGGGAAAAACATACCTTAGAAAATATGTGGAAGAGGCTTAGACAGACACCTTCCTAATTCAGATGAGTATAACAAGGAGAGGAGGTACAGCACAATCAGGCTTGTAAGATTCTATATTATAGTCTTCGTCAATAAAAGGCTAGTTTTAGCCTTTATATGGAGTTGATTCCTGATCTGATGTGCCTAGTGGGACTGATGTAATCTTTGACTACAATCTCAAAAGTGAAAATAAAAATTTTGAAAATGAAAGCTAATATAGGAACATGGAAATTGGTATTTGACCAGATTGCATGGTTTATTATAAATATGTGGACGTACAGACCATGTTTTAGTAAAGTAAGCCTTCAAATTTCCATGTAATTATTTTGTTTAATTACTGGGCTTCTGAATACATTATAATACATCATTCTGTTATAGTTAATATTATTTGGGTCTAGTATTTTTAAATTGTGGGAAATTATCTTAACTATATACAATGTCTTTGTGTTTTTGAAATATTTTAATAAATATACACACCTTTGTGTTTTCTCTCTTGGTTCCATTTATATTTTTCTGCAAGCAGATTCTGAAGAGTGTGGGTTTAAGGGCCAGAGATATACAAGTTCTTTTCTTTCAATTTTTAAATATATTTATTTATTTGTCACATATTAAAAATAATTTCTGATTGTTGAATCATGATTAACTACCATTGGGGTAGTTAATTAGATGGTATCTGGGGGAAAGATTCTGGAAAATATTGATTATTAAAAAAAAATACATTGTAAAGGTGTATGATGAAGAGAAAAATAAACCATAGCAAAGAAATATTTAATAGTTGATTCTAAAACACTATCAAATTTAATTGTGAGATCTCAGGTAATATTTCATTATTTATTTATTCATTGTTATCATGTAAAAATACAACCAGGACAAGTGTGTGTGTTTGTTTGTGTGTATGCACTTCATGAACTGGTGGAATTTAAACATTACATAAATTCTGTTCAGAAACAATTTTGCTGATTTTGACTCATTGGGTAAGTGTGTTATTATTTCATCTATTCGTGCTAGGGCATGCTTTAATAATAATGAATGCTGACAAATTATAGTTATATTTTTGTAGGTGATTGACAATACTTTCCTTGAGTCCAGGATTGCTTTTGATCCCACTGTGAAAATGTGGAATTAAAATTAAAATATAAATATATGGAATGTTCATGCAGTTAACTTTT
>NW_015386230.1:1934239-1962511 GCF_001527695.2 Protobothrops mucrosquamatus
TTGGGTAAGTGTGTTATTATTTCATCTATTCGTGCTAGGGCATGCTTTAATAATAATGAATGCTGACAAATTATAGTTATATTTTTGTAGGTGATTGACAATACTTTCCTTGAGTCCAGGATTGCTTTTGATCCCACTGTGAAAATGTGGAATTAAAATTAAAATATAAATATATGGAATGTTCATGCAGTTAACTTTTAAAAAAAACCTATCAGAAAAGTGCAATTTGAGCTCTACAACAGGCTGCTTGGATTAGTTGATAAGATCATGACAGAACTTGTTTTATACGGTTTTCCCATAATTAAAATTGAAATTAATTTGACGTGTCAAATTAACCTGAGAATGGTTTGTTTGTTTATTTATTTAAAAATGCGAGTCCCGGGTATATTCATAATAGAAAAAACTACTAAAAACGCTGATCTCCAAGACTAAAAATTTTATTAAGAACTAAGCTTTTGTCAGCAGCTGATGATGTTGTCAAAGCATAAGCTCATCCTTATAGTCTTTGGGAAGCTTAAGATTTAGACAATGAGCGTATCATAGGTCTGTCCATCCCCCGCGGACCTACAATTGGCTGCATCAATCTTGTTTCTGCTATGCTAACCAACATCCATTTGAATTTTACTGCTCTGCCTCTCCCCGCATGCCCCGCCCACCTAGAACGTTCGTCTTGTGGAGCATGGTTGTTTGATGTTGCCGCCTGACTATTCTCCCCACTGTCTTGCTTAGATGTATCTCCCACATGCAGTGATGTTGTTCTAGCTCGCAATCTCTCCGCTGTGTCAGCATTGTTGGTCGTGTTAGTTCGATGTCCTTTCCTGGAGTTTGTAAGTCTGGTCTGCTCTTTCATGCGTCCAATGTCGTAGTCCCTTGCCACGCCAATATGTCAATTGGTGTGCGATCATGGTCTTTCGCTCTCCTGTTTATAAGGGAGAGAAGTGATCGTTGATTCATCCATTCTGGCCCCCTGCGTGTTGATTCATGTTGCTGCAACGCTTGGTAAGCTGGCAACAGTTCGATGTGTCGGTTAATAGAGTGTTGATTAGATAGCCAGGCTTCGTTCAGCAGGCGGCCGCCTTTCATCGAATCGTGGGCAATGACTTTGGCCCCTGCAAAGTTGAATGTATGGTTATGCTCAGTCATATGCGCCCACACCTGAGATCGTTGTTCGTTGCACTTGACAGCTAGTTCATGCTCATGGACCCTTGTCCGAAGGCATTTTGTGGTTTCTCCACTGTAATTACATGAGCAATCATTACAATTGATTTGGTAGATCACAGATGACATATCGCCTTCGAGCAGGGGTTCCTTGGGGCGCATTATTCTTGTGCGCAGGGTCTGGCTAGGTTTGTGTGCCACTTTGATGTTGTGCATCGAGAGTATTCGTGCAGCTGCTTCTGAAACTCCATTGACATAGGGAAAGGTCACCCAGGAGGTAGTCGTTACATCATTGACCAGTCGTGGTTTTTGTTGCCAGCAGCAGCGTTTGATAAAGTCTGCTGAGTAACCATTTTGTGTGCACACCTGGTAAAGGTGTGCCCGTTCTTTGGACTTCTCTGCTATTGTGCTGCAATGTGTGTTGATTCTATTAAACAGTGTCCGGATACAGCTGATTTTGTGCATGGTGGGGTGATTGCTGTCGTTATGAAGAATTTGATCAGTGTTTGTGGCTTTGCGGTAGACACTGGTAGAAAGAGTGCCATTATGCTCATGTCTAATTAATACATTGTTATTGGTTTCTTCCTCTGCCGTAAACTGGATGTCAGGATAGATTGAATTAAGTTTAAAGAATTAAATTGGGAGACTAAGATGGCCATTTCGAGCCATAAATATATATATTTAAAGCCCAATTGTAATTATATTTTTATTTATTTTGTGCCTTATGGACAAGAAGGCATGATAATGAGGGAGGAGGAAGAGGAGGAGTTGTTTCACTGGGAGTTAAAATTTGTTAGATCTCTTTTTGTAGCAAACAGTATGTAACAATCTGACATGCTAGCCTGTAGCAACAATTAGGTAAAAAATAGCAAATTGTGTGGGATTTGTTATTAATTGTGTCTTAGTGAAAAAACATCCTGGTCATACTGGAGTACCTGCTGTTTTCATTGTGGTGGAACTACCGTAGAGGGATATGTGCTATTCCATTTCAGATTGCAAAATGTCTTATGAGTAGCTGTCAGAAGAGTATTTATTAATTGTTAAGAATATCATTAATTCATTGTATCAGAAAATATGTCTTTGAAATATTTCTAAATCAAACAAATTGGAGAGTTGTAGTCCCATCACAAATGACTGTATTGCCTAATGATAAAATCAAAGCTCTGTATATATTATTTTGAAGTAAAATAATAATTAAACTGCAAATGGAGCCTGATACAAGTTGAGTCAGAACTGTAATATGAAGTGCTAAATATGTAATAGCTGAAAATCCAAGGTGGGAACCTGTGGTTTTTTAAGCTGCAGAGTAATATGACACATGCATTACATGCATGTAAAAAATATTGCCTGCCATTTTGGAGCCAGTAACCATCGCTGCGGATGACCGTGGTTGAGTATTTGGTGATGAGCCTGCTATGATGTCTGAGAACATTGGAAGAAAAAGATAGAAGAAATTGATGAATGTCCAAAAAAAGAAAAAAGGAATAGACGATTCAGAAGATCTTGGGTAGTGATTTTAAGCATAGTTAAGTGAAAATGTTTATATGGACTTACTAAAACATTTTGATGAAAGTGATTTATTGAAAGTAAAAAATGCCACATTTTAGTACATTTAATTAATGTATTATTCTGTTTAATGTATCAGTCTTTAAAATGCAGAACACGCATTTGGAATTGAAGAAATGTATCCTGTACTTTATCATAAAATAGATTCAATACTGCATATAGCCAGTCACAAATTTCCCAAACAGCAAAATGATGAAATGCACATCTGTGTTTTATAATTTGCTGCTCAAATGCCATTTTATATAAAGTTTGGTGCAATTCTTGGCACCATTATATTTTTAAAATCAGTAGCTGGTTGCCTGGCTGACAACACCATTTTGAGATCTATTTTATTTTTACTTGTTAGGGGATTGGGAATTTTCTTGAACACACAATAATATTTGATGAAATCAGAGCCTTTTTTGTAATATCTTGATATAACTCCATGTCATTAATAGGTATTTAATAAGGAACTGTTATTTATAAAATACCTGGGATTCATTCATATCTGTATAAATAAGGATAAATAAAGAATATTTAAGTATTCTTGATGCAAAACCATTGTTTCTCTCTAGTAGAAATCTAGTTCTTAGCTGAAGTAAAGTAGCAAATTTCCCATTGCTTCTTTTGAGTTGATTATTCATTTAGGAACTTGAGCAGAAGTTTTCTTTGGAAAGCCAACAATCCTCCTAAAGATTTCTCTTTAATGGATTGGCATATCTGTATTATTTTAGTGATTACATGATGTCTGTCTGTTTATGTGAGAGAGAATTTACAAGATTCCTTGGTTGGAATATGTGACAATTAAAAAAATATAAATCAAGTTCAAAACTGTAGTGTAAACATTCTTTTATATGAAGTTCAATGAACATTGTCAGAAAATGTGACAGGATTGCAACCTTAAACCTTTCAATAAAGCAAATTCTGTCACCAGTTGACATCAAAGGAAATGAATTTAGGATTGATGGAGAAGGTACATATTTTATGTGAATACCAACATCTTTCAAAGCTTTTGGGGTATAGTTGGTACTTTGGAAATATTTCCAAAATGATTTCCTAGACAGTTTTTTCCTTTTTACTCTTTCTGCACATTGCAATACATTGACTTTTCTAATATCTTGCAAATAAATAAGGCTTCTTTTTGTAGACCTCCTGCCTCTTTTTTAAAAGCCACGCGTTTAATAATGAATGCTGCTCATGTTTGAAAGTTTGTTCCCCTGACTGTATGTTGTCTGCTAAACTAGAATGTTCCACATTGCTCCTTGTATTGTTGCTAGGCAGAGAAGCTTTTGCCTGACGCATATTTCAATTCCTGACACTTTCGACTTCCCTCAGTCAGCGCTGCTTTTTTCAAAATGTGACTCTGCTGGTTTGGCCCTTTTCAAATCACACCAGTTGGTCTATTCTGATTCTATCTCATTTTAAAACATTTCATTTGCTGAATGGTAAACATATGTTAAACATTCACAGTTCCTGTGCCATAATAAGATAATCTGGCTCGCATAACATGGTAAGACAATGTCTTGAACCACAGAACCTATTTTATATTACAGTAAAATAGCATGTTATGTGAATCTAGCCAATTAATCACACATTTTTGTGATTTTTGATAGCCACATCCTAAAAAAAATTGTTTTAGGGAGGCAGGAGCAGAAAGGCGAAGAAGGTCTCACTATAGCTCCAGCCATTTTAATCTACTCGTGCAGCTTGAACAAATAAATGGAAGATAATGCATGATGTCTGTCGGTTACCACACATCTGGGATTTCCTGGACAAATCTTTGTTTTAAACGTTGAACTCCCTAGAAAAGTAAAAATAACAAAATATGTGGGATCCCTTCTTTTTAAAGGGCTTGGAGAACTTTAGAAAGATCAGGTTTGCTTAGTTGTGAGGAAAAAACAATACTGTAGTGATATTCTGATTTTGCTTTCTCTGATCTGAAAGGTCATCACTTTGATGCATCAATGTGTTGAGAACAGGAGTGGCTGCTACTGATTGATGCACCTCCTGGCCTGCAGGGTTCGTATGGTAAGAGTCAAGCCTGGGCCATGCTGAATTATTTCTCAAGTACTCCCCTTAGATACATTGTCTTGAGTTTTGAGTGTGAAAGCTGTAGTGTGCCAGATTTGCAGACAAGAAATCATATTTTGCCTTTGCTGAATGGGAATAGAGCAGTCTTCTATCTAAGTTTGTTCTCTACCCTGTTCAGGTATTACCTCCCCAGATTCAGTCTAGCATGGGAGGAATCAAGAGCAGCCATGCCTTGGCTAAGTATGATGGAAATAGAAGTGAAGGGATTCTCTTTATACTTAGAGTACAGCTATCTATGGACTGGGGGAGAGGGGTGTCCGTTTGCATATATGCCGTTATTCATATGCATTTATGCATATATGCATCCATGGGAACCAGAACTTTGCTTTACCTTCCAACTCAAGTGAAAGCTATTGTAGATAGATTATCCACTTATCCACCCCCCCTCTCTTTTGCAAGAGACGGGAGAGTTCAAATATGATAACTCTTTGTCAGTTATATATTACTTCCAGGTTTAGAGATCACATCTTTGGATATTAGCTGATGAGGTACAACAGTAGGTATGTTCATATGATCCATCAATAGCCTTCAGATAGTTTACTTCAGAGTGCTGATTTGTGTCTTCCAGCTAAACTGCTAATTTGGCTTTCTGAAAATATTGGATCTGCCTATTACCAGCTGAGATCTATCCCTCTTCTGAATCAATGTTAAATGCTAAATAATTATGAACAATTTATTTAGAAGGCACCTGGTTACTTAATCCTGATGGATGCACTGGTTCTCAAACTTGATCCTACAACTATTGGACTGTAGTTGCTATTCTCCCTAAACATCACTCCCAGTTTGAATTGAATCTTCTAGTATTGTTTTGCAACAAAATAAAAAACAGTGTGCTGAGAGACTATGACTTGACTATGACTCTTCAGGGGCTCAGACTAGTTTTTCCAGCCCTATTTGGAGTTGCCTTTTCATGCAATTGTATGCAAATTTGAAGCATTTAACATAGAACATTAAATAGGATATATTGCCATTTTTTTAAACAGTTTACATAAAAAACAACTATTATGAACAATATAATTAAAATCCTATTCCAGTTTGTGTAACTCCAATGAATCCTGTTGAAATAACACCTTCTTCCACATTTTTCTTTTCTGTGAATAAATGCATTTTTTCATTTAAAAAATACCCCCCCACACACACACACAATTCCCAATATAAAACGAGAGATGTTAAGTGTTGTGTGTTTCAGGTTTAGTAAGTATGGCATGGATTGGCTTGAATAATAAAGATATCAGCCTGTATTATTAGAGTATGCTGCATTAATCAGACTTGCTGGAATGATCACATGGTACTCTATCGCCTTTCCCTGCGAGCTGCTGCTTGTCAGCAGCTGGTTGAGCTGCAGGCTGCAGGCCAATATCTGCAGCCCCTTTTCTTCCAGAATCTTTACAGCCTACTGCTCTTGGTGATGCCTGTGGCTTGGCCAACTAAATGTTTCTCCTGAGACTTATCAAGGTTATCTTGCAGACTTCAAGGCCTCTGTCCTATTTCCTAGGCCATGTATGCATTTGAAGAATTCAGGTAGGCTGTGTTTCATACATCAGCATGCTTGGCTTTTTTTGTTCCTGGAATATTTCCGTTGGGTAATGTCAGACTGCTTTTACGGTTGCAAAAGGCTTCCAAAATGCAAGAAGGATTTTTTGCCTTCCTCTAAAAATTGCAGCTCTTCTGTACTGTTTGGGAGGTGGGTGTGTCAAAGATAAGATGCAGGTAAACAATAGCTAACTGCATGATGAAGTATATAGATGAGTAATAGCTTCTTATGTCTTACTGGAATTTTTGTCATTACTGGTGCCTGAAGCTGCAAGTGTAATCTAGAGTTATAAAAAGATGGTGTTTTGTCAGGAAAAATAAAAAGCATCTTTGCTATCTTTGGTGCATGACAAATGCTTCTCCTCTCTAAAGAATGCAGATTACGAGAGTTAAGGAGCAAAATATGCTTGGATCACATATAGGAATAAACTGGGAGCTTCTGCACCACATACATGTCTGCTTCTTGTGGTTTCATTGCTGCAGGATTTCATTGCTATCACTTAGTAAGAATAAAATGCTTTAGACACCACTGTAAGGATTTTGTGTAAAAATATAAAGTACTGTATATTTAATGGATAAGTAGAGAAAAATATTAAATATATAAAGTGTTTTCTTTTTGTGATGGCACCTTTGGATAACTATTTAGTCTTAAAAATATCTATTTAATAATAAAATCTCAATTCTATTTTTAACCTACAACTAAATAATGTAGAGATGTATTACACTTTATAATATTCAGTTTTTTAAACTTATTATTTAAGATGTATCCATTAATTTCTTGTTGAAACTAACTGGCAACAATAATGAACATTTCCATGTTGATTAAATTTTATTTAATTGTCATAATGTTATTTTATTATGGCATTATGTAAAAATCTAACTTGGTGTCTTTTTGTATAAGAGAAGCAGATTGTTTAACTGAACAACAGTCTAAGAGGGAAGTATGGACTTATAAGGATAGAACGATTAACATAATTTGATGTCAGCTATAATATTGGTAATATCTTTGCTCTTGTCTCACATCCTTAGCAGATTATTGATAATAGCTAATTCTTAATTCCTGAAAGTATGTCATCAGTGTTTGTGGAGTTTAGGATAAAAAACAAGAAGAAACATGTGCTATTTAATAAAAACAGGAAAATTACCATCTTGATAACAGAAGGATTTTACTAGAAGTCAGTGCGATGCTGTATTGTAACTGCATTGTTATGAGAGTGCTAGCAAACCTTGAAGAGGGCCAATTACTGTCACAAAGTTACACTGCAAATAGAGAAGAGGCACCAACCCTACTGTATTTTTGTGTTGTCATCATGCACAGATGAAGACCCAGTGATATAAAAGTGATTTTCATTATGAAGTTCAGATCAGTCTGTTAGATAAAATAAACTATCTATAGAAGGCAAAGCCACATTATTATCTGCTGATAGCCTCAGATTAGCATTTACCTAGTTGTCTTGGAGCAAGTAGCATGCCATTTTTTTTTTAATCACAGAGGCTTATCTTGCGGAAACACTACCTCATTTCTTCAGTAACTATTAGTAGTGTCATCCAGCATCATCCACGTCACCCGGTCATCACTGATGTGATATAAAACCTGTCCCCATTCTGAATCTGTAATAAAATGGAGTTGGATGTTTTTAGAAGATACTACAAGCAACTAGCACTGATGGCACCATAGTCACTAGCTTAGTATTTTTTCATTCATTTGATATTTCATTCATTTTCATTCATTTGTATTTTTACACTTCCATAAGAATGTGAAAGTTTTTAAACTACAAAGAATTCTTTATCAGCCAGAATGAAGAATTCCTTCTAACTTGTACAATTACTGATTCAAATTGAACATTGATTAAGAATGAAAATGTTATTTGCTACTACATAAACAGAATTGTAATTAGGATTGAGGTTATTGACAACAAATTTTACCAAATATTGATGAAGATATAATTGAAATAAATCTATATCATTCCTTTACCCTTGCTTCTTTTATTTTTCCGTTTTCCTTCTTATTGCAAGTTTTAGAAAGGGATCTTTCTTCTGTCCTTGCATAGGACAGCCTTTTTCAATTTGTTACTTTTCAAATGTGTTGGATTATATTTTCCATAATTCTCCACCACCAAGAAATGAAAAAATGTGGAATTCAGATGAGAATTGTAAATTATAATTATAATAAAATGAAAAGCCTAATTATAGTATAATATTTTCAAAAGCACTACCATCTTCTTTGGTTTGCCTTATGCAGTCGTCCTCTAGTTGAACTGATAGGAGAAGGAGTTAAGCATTCAGGGAAAGAAGAGTTGGAAATTAGGCTAAGAAACATCCATCCTTCCCCCTTTGACCAGTTCTCATTTTTGTTTATTGACTTTCAGTTGTGTTGCCTTTAACTGGAAAACTAATTGCTGGGATAGATTGTAGCTCTTAAGATGCAAGGTTGAAGTCACATAAATCCAAAATATAGTTATAATTGGAGTTGTGTATATTTCTGAAGATTCAGTGTGTAAACTGTGGTTGGTGTGTTTCCGTATGTCTTCTAGATGCCAAATATGTTCATTGAAACGAGCCCACTTGTATTCAGGAATGACTATAAGGTCACCATATTAAAGAGATGATAACAATTGCAGGTGTGACAGATAGAAATGAAAGTATTGGATTAAAATCTCTAAAGTGGGAATATTTTTACAAGTTGAAGGAATCAATTCTGTTACTATACATGTCTAAGTATTACACTACTGCTTAACAGATTTATCATAGTGTCAGCTAAGGGTTGCAGAGTTTCCTGACTCTTTGGATATTCACAACGTAAAGATGATTATCCAAAGCATTTGGCTAGCTTCCAAATGAGATCATTATGTCTGTCTACTCTGCAGCTTGATGTACACTCTTCAATTTTCCATCTTAATAAGCTAATGGATTTCATTCTGATGTCTGATTTTGTTGTGGGAATCTAGCATTTGATGATGTGGAGTCTATGAAATAATCAATATTGAAGGCAGATTGTTTAATGAATCAAATAATTAATAAACCATATTTATTTTAAAGCAGATAACATCAGTTCATACCTATATGGTTTCCTCTAATGAATTCTTTTTGCTTCTCCTTTTCTCCATCACATTGAAGTTGTTGATTTTGATCACTCTGGTAACCTCAGTGGCCTTTTCTATATAAAATGCAAATGAAATGGAAAATTAATGTACTTGAGATAACAATCATGTAGGTCCAAATAGAGGTCATATCCTTCAAGTCAAATGGTTTATCTTGCAAAACAGGCTTAGGATTAGAAAAAAAATGCCCCCCTTTCATTTGGGAATTGAATGCCTGAAGTTGAGGTCCAGGAAACTCTGCCCTGGGTTTCCCCTTTCCCTTGAGCCCCCTGTGAGTAATCTCCCACTCCACTCATGAACTCCTCCTATTGCTTTGACACATCTGGAAAATCAGGGAGGTAGAGAGGCCATGGCTTGTCAGGAAAACATTGAGGAAAATGGTGCACCAATTTTGGAGTGTATACCTGTCTCACATTTTCCCACAAATGCTTTGCCTCTTGGTAGCCTTTCCAGTGTAACAAATACTGAATCCTGTTTCCTCTTTACCTTGAAACCAAGATTGCTTCCACCTCATATTCTTCTTCCCCATCCACAATCATGAGTAGGAGTGGGTGATCCTGGGATCGCAGAGCACTTGGAGGCACTTCCTTGACTAGCCAGGAGGACTAGCCACTTTCATCAAAAGTGAAAGCGAAAGACTATTGGGTTTACCTATTGCATGGTGGTAAATGGTCTCACAAAATTAGAATCGATCTTCTCTGATGATCTCGTCAAAGTAATAGAAAGCCATAGCGTGTTCACCTTTGAAATCACTGGTCCCTCTTGTGTATGAGCATCTGCTACTTGTACACTGCTTTTGCCAGGAGCAGTTGTTCTTTTAATAGGTCATGAGCTGTTTGCTGTTCCCTGAGTAACTGTGCTGTGCTAGGAACAGATCCTTACTGAGTGGTTGCTGATAAAACCCTTGGGTGGATTCCATACATTGTTTGAAATGTTGATATGCCAATTGACGAGTGTGCACAGAATTGTTATATGCAAATTCTGCTACAGGGAGAAGTGCCAGCCAGTTACCTTGGCTATAAGTGCTGTAACATCTTACATACTTTTGCACTACCTGGCTAATTTTCTCTGCCGCTCCATTAGTGGGAAGGCGGTAGGCCGAAGACAAATTAATCTGTACTTTTAATAACTGGAAAAGAGTTCTCCAAAATCCAAAAGTGAATTGATTTCCTCTGTCTGTTACTACCGGTATGTGAATGTCCGTTCCTCTATATTCTCTATATCATGTCCGACTCTAAGGGGCAGTGCTCATTTCTGTTTCTTAGTCGAGGGAACCAGCATTTTCTGGAGACATTTCTGTGATCATGTGACTAGTATGACTGTACACTGAGGCATTTGAAACACTGTTACCTTCTTACCAAAGTGGTACATATTTATCTACTCGCATTTGCATGCTTTCAAATTGCTAGGTTTGGGGCTGGGCAGATAACAGGAGCTCACCCCATTGCATGGTGCTCAGGTCTCAAACCTAGGCTGTCAGCTTTCCAGCTGACAAGCTTAGTATCTTTTAACTGCTGAGCCATTGTGCTCCTCTGTCTAAAAAGAGCTGTGCCATAGTCTGTGCTGTTGGGAGTCTCCTACATGGTATAAATGGTGAATATATTGGTGAAACAATCTACTATTACCAAAATAGACATAGAACCTTGCACTGGTGTAATTCTATGATTAAGTTCATTGATACTGTATCTCAAGCTGGGTAGGTGTGTTTAAAGGCTGTTTCCCAGAACTGGCTTTGAGTGCCAGCAGACATAGAAAAATGCAACATAGCCTTTTACATCCACAGCCATTTTTGGTCACCAATAATCTGTATGAGTCCTGTGGAGGGTTTTAAAAACTCTTTCATGCCCAGCTGTTTCATTGTCATGACAATACTGCAACCCCTCCTCCCATAAAGGAATAGCAACATAAAGGTGACCATTAGGCTAGAGTTGCTGCTGAAAACTGAGTACAGTACCTTGTTGAGCCCCAGAGGTCATCTGGGGCCTTGTATACAGGTCCTGCAGCTGTTTCCCTCTTGATTCTTGCAATTTGATTTTCAGTTTGTTGTCCTTCCCCCAACCTCCCCCTTTTGTAATCCTTGCAGGGTTGTGAGGTTGTAAAAGAGTAGCAGGGAAGAAGTCTTCTGAGCCATGATGTATTCTGGTTTATGTGAGAGTGCATTTGGTAGCATGCTTCAGGAAACAGGTACATAAATTATACAGAAGTCAAAACGAGATTAAAATTGACTCCATCTGATTTGCCTGGGAGTATGAGACTGAATTTTGCATCAGTTCCAAGTTCTTGTGGTCTGTGCAACCCTGTATAGGAAATTGTGCCCTTTCAAGCCATTGCCTCTTTTTCTGAAAAGCTGCTTTGATTGCCAGCAGTTCCTTGTTAAATATATCATAGTTTCTGTCTGCGTTTGAGAGTATGTGAGAAAAGAAGATGCATGGTGGTAACTCCCCTTCCCCTACTTTCATAGCCTGAAGTACCATAGCTCTGACAGCGGCATCTAAAGCACCAGATTGGGAGGCCTCTGGGTAGCAGAGGAGGGATTGGGAAGCAAAGAGTTGTTTTAATTCTTGGAATGGCAATTATTTGTATGTCATCCAAGCAAATTTCCTTCCTTGCTTTAAGAATTGTGAAAGAGATTTAACTTTGTCTGCAAAATTAGGAATGAACTTCCCATAGAAGTGTAGGAGAACGGCAGGCAGAACTGCTGAGCGGAGTTAAACTTGTCATCAGTTTAGAGTCCTTGTATTACCACAGGAGATGCCCCCTCTTGAATTCCATTGAACCTTATGTACTGCCAATTTAGTGCTGACCAGTAGTTAACTAGATTCTTGTGTATAGGGTTGAATAAATCTTCTGTGCTGCAAACTTACAAATTGTTCTGATTCTTTATGCCTGACAAAAAATTAGCAAAGCTCAGGAATTGCTACATTTTTAAAAATTCCACAGCGAGTATGTCCAGATAAAACTGCTTATACCTTAGCTGGGTCCATCTGCAACTCTTCTGTGGAAATCCTATAACATGCATACTCTAACTGCTGCAGATCAAGTGCATACTTTTCCAACTTGGCAAAAAGCTTATTGTCCCTCAGCCCCTGCAAAACATTTCTGGTATGCATAACATGAGAGGTTATATCCTCAGAATATATTAAAATGTCATCCAAATAAATCACCACGTACTTACCATGTCAGAAAAAAAATAATTCATGAATCTGGAAAATACTGCCTCACAATTTGCTAGACCGAATGGCATCACAAAAATATTCAAATTTTCTGCAACCTGTATCGAAGGCAGTGAAGTACTCATGACCCTCTTTTACCTGAATGAAATTGTAAGCATTCCTCAGATCTAGTGTTTTGCAGCTGATCCAATGAATCTGAAGTAGAGAAAATGAATAATGATTCCAGATTTTATTGTATAGAATGGTACAAAAGGGAATCCCTTGCACCAAAGAGAATGTAAAAGTTTGTTCCCCATGGTGTTTGTAATCTGGAGAGAGAAAGGAAATTGCCTCAGTTGTCCACTCCACCAACGCGTTATGGAGTCACAGCCAGGAAGTGCTAAGTACCATGGGTACTTGCAAGGAGTCTATTATATAAAAAGGCAAGAATTCTGTGTGACGGTCAATTGCCAATTGCAAAAGAGTCATATACTGCACAATAGGGCCTGCCATTAAAGATTGGCCATTTATATTCTCCATTTCCATGGGTCTTGATAGCTTTACTGTAGATATTTGCAAACTATAATACCTCTAGATCTATAAAGTTTGGGGTAGCCCCCAAATTGATGACAGTTTCTATAGCTTCCTTGCACTCTGTTTCAAAGGTTATTGTGATGGGAAAGAAAAAATTGTTGCTTACCTCCTTTGTCTTGCACCTGTTGGTAGTCTCTAAATCTCTTGATGAAGTTTTGGTAGTTGTCTAGTATGAGTTCATTGCCTTCTATCATTGGAGTGACTTATTTCGTTGCAGACCCCTTCAGTAAGCTTAATAAAAAGTCACTCTGGTGTGGTCTGCTGTTAATCAACATTTCACACTGAGCCGGAAATTTGGTATATGGCTCCTCCATATTTCTCTGGTATGCTTCCATGGGAGCACACAAGCATTGGCTGCACCACTGCTGCAGGAATAACTGCAGGCTGCTGGACATTATGCCCAACCTGCTGCAACAACTGTTTTACAGCAGCTTGTAAATTAATGATTTTCATATCCATCTGCTGTTGGTGCTGTAACTGTTGCAAGCTGCTGTGGAATTATTGGTGCACTGTAGCCATGCTTGAAAATTTTCCTCCCCTTTATTGGGGAGTATGAGTCTGGCAAGATTGATGTCAGGATCAACCCCAAAACGACAAAATGAAATCCAATTGAGTCCAATTTTTTATTTACTTACACCTAATAGACAGAATCTTGCCAGTCTAAAGCTATACATTTTTGACTGAATAAATGTACTCTGAAATATACTAGTGTGTAACTATCCTGAACGTCTTCCTTCCTCCCCCATCTACTTCAGGACTGCAGAGTTTCTTATTTGGGCTTCTCTCTGGAATGTACTGCCTGCTCCCTTGGAAATCTCAGTGCTCTTGCCAAGACTTCTCCCATACATACACACATACACACGGCTTCTCCAAGTACACATTTCAGCACACAGCCTCTCTTTCAGGATTTCCAGCATAGGAGAGTTCACCATTTTCCAGGGCTGTTTGTATCGTTGTTAATCAGCTTGCACTATAAGGACATTCTTTTTGATGTCCAGTTAAAATCTGTGTTCTTGAAATTTAAACATATTTGTTATTTGGCAAGACACTGTGAGGATTTATTTATCAAATTTGCAATTACTGTAGTTAATGTTCTACATGAGACTACTGTATGTAGCTTGAAATGGGATAGTGAATATAGTGAATTTTATCAGTATTGAAATTAGCATAGTTAATTGCATTAGGGCAAAATAGGAAATTTATGTTAACTGCTGTTGAAAGTAACCATTTATTGCATCTTTAAAAAATACAGATAGTCCTCAATTTACAACCACAATTGAGCCCAAAATTTCTGTTGCTATGTGAAATAGTTAAGTGAATTTTGTTCCTTTTTACAATCTTTCATGCCACAGTTAGCAATAGCAATAGTACTTAGACTTATATACCGCTTCATATTGCTTTACAGCACTCTCTAAGCAGTTTATATGAAGCGTATTGCTCCCAACAATCTGGGTCTCAATTTATCAACCTCGGAAGGATGGGAAGCTGAGTTGGTCTTGAGATAGTGAGAATCGAACTCCTGGCAGTGAGCTGAATTAGTCTGCAATACTGCATTCTAAACACTGCACTACCACTCTGTTAAGTGAATCACTGCAGCTGTTAAATTAGTAACACAGTTGTTAATTGAATCTGGCTTCCCCATTGATTTTGCTTGTCACAAGGTCACATGACCACGGGACACTGGAACCATCGTAACCATGAGTCTGAATTTTGAATCCATGACCATCGGGATGCTGCAATGGTCATAAGTGTGAAAAACAATCATGTCACTTTTTCAGTGCCTTTGTATCTTTGAATGGTCACTAATTGAGCTGTTGTAAATCAAGGACTACTGTATTCTCAATATTTGTGATTAAATAGCAAATTACATAACTATTGGGGCCTTTTCTAAGCAAGCACAGATTTTAGAGCATCTGCTGCATGCCCAAGGATGCCCCTGAAAATTAAAGAAACCTTAATGGTGTGAAATAAGACGATTTACTTAAATGACAAACTAAAAGCATAGCATTCTGTCTTTCCATTTGCCTGCCAAAGCTACAAATGGACTCAGAAGTGGACATACTGAAAAAAGTTGAATCAATCAGGGAGAGACAGAGAGTAAAAGAAATAAGACTCTAAAACAAATTTCTTATTGACCTTCAGGGTTTAGACATTGTGGTTTAGCAACAGATGTCTTCATATTTCACCAAATGCCACTGTGGCTGGCATTTTCAGAGAAGCAACTCAGCAGGGGCTGATTGGGTTCTTGTCTTTATACAAGTAGTCTTTGGCTTACAACTACAATTGAGGCTGGGATTTTGGTTGTAAGTCATTGCAGTCATTAAGTGAATCACTATGGTTGTTAAATAAGTCATGTCATTAAATGAACCACATGAGCATTAAGTAAATCCAGAATATGCAATGTCACTTTTTGCCATTTTTGCCAATTGGAAATGTAAGCCATTTGCCAAAAGCCCAAAATATGATTGTATGCTCATGGTATGTGGTATGTGTGTGCAGCAATCGTAACTTTGAGGACAAGTTATAAATAACTATTTTTTGAGTCTGTTGTAACTTCAAACTGTTGTAAAACAACCTATCATTCATTAACTGAGAACTACCTGTACTCTCATGACCTGACTACTGATTGATCTCTGACTGAGTTGATTTCTGATTGGTGCAGGTTGGTGAGTGCTATTTCTGTTTGGTTCTTTGTGCCCAATTCTGATTTATTGTTTTAGTGCTGTTGGTTGATTCCTGAATGGTTCTTTGTTCATGCTGGCTTGAGGAAGTAAAGTCATCCTTCCCACCTAAAATTGCCTTCATTCACTTCTTACTGCAACGTTGAGTAATTCTTCATGGTTGTTGTAAAGCTGGGGTCTTCAAACTTGGCCCTTTTATGACTTGTGGACTTCAACTCCCAGAATTCCTCAGCCAGCGGGCCTGGCTGAGGAATTCTGGGAGTTGAAGTCCACAAGTCATAAAAGGGCCAAGTTTGAAGACCCCTGTTGTAAAATCTTATTGCATATTACCTACACTATCATATGTGACCCTGATGCTCTTTTAGCTTGTTTTCAAAACTTCTGTTCTTTATTTTGTTTTCTCTGTCACTGGTGGCTTTATATCTTTATTATTGTAGCAAGAGACGCAGTGGCTCAGTGGCTTAATGATGTTGGAGATGATCTCTGTTCCAACGGTTCAAGTCCTAGCACTGCATGGTGGGCTGAGTTCCCATCACTTGCCTCAGCTTCTGTCCACCTAACAGTTTGAAAGCATGTTCTATGTGAATAGATAAATAGGTAATCACTTTGATGGCTAGAGGAGTTGGTGCTCCATGCAGGCAGTCAGATTCTTGCTGGCTCTGAACCTGCCCAGTTGCGTTGCCCATTTGTGAGGCGGCTCCGGAGAAGGGAGGGGGCTTTGAATGATGCTACAGGAAGAGCCACTCTCCTTTCTGTCTGGTGCAAAGCCAGCTCACCCTCCTATGGCACACCTTGGGAAGTACGCGAGCATGTCCCACAACAGAGTTGGTAAATTGGTAGCCAAATTACTACTCTGCAATAGCTTTGTCGTCTCCTGGCTAACGTAACAATGCCATATGCTAATAATAATAATTGTTGTAACATTTTTTAAAAAATATGAAATTATGAAAAGCTTTATAAATCTATTTTTGCTTATCCCTAGAAATTGTGCTTCTTCCTACCACTGTTAAAACATATACATTTATTTGAAAAGGTGATAGGAAAAATACCCAGACTATCCTCTGCTTTCCTGTCATTTGGGAAACCAGTCAGTCTGTTTGCATCCAACTGATATAGTTTTCAAGTCATGTAACATTCAGAGAAAAATGTAAGAGCAATTTCATTAACAATATGAGAAATTATGAAAGCACTTTGCAATCAAGCTAATCCTATGGAAACTAAAATTGATTCTTGAAAGGAGAGTATATAAAAATGCCATATGAATACAGGGACAGTTAATAGCTTTCAGAAATAAGTATTTGCCAATATGATGTATTCTATAGAATCATAGGGCTGGAAGGAACCTTGGAGGTCTTCTAATCCACTCCCCTGCCCGTGGCAGGAGATCTTATATCATTACAGACAAAATCCAGTCCTTTCTTGAAAATGTTCAGCGATGGTACTAGAATATTCTAAATGTTCTAGAGCAGTGGTTTTCTACCTTTTTCCTCTCGTGGCACACATCTCATAGGCAAGACTTTAGGTTGCAAAAAGGGAGGTCCTGTGACATTACAGGTTGCTGGGACTCTGTAGAAGAAATGGAAGTGCGCCCCAGTATGAAGACAGAGTTCTGGTTGCACAGCACTTTCCATTATTTACTTGTGGCTCATTAATGCAACACAACTGCAGATCTTGTAGCACAGCAGCTGAAAACCTATGTTCTAGAGCAGGGGTGTCAAACTCGCAACATCATGTGTCATGTGATGTATCACGACTTTTTTTCCATTGCCAGAAATGGGGTGGGTGCGGTTTCGCCATGATGCATCCGGCCCGTGGACCGGCAGTTTGACACCCCTGTTCTAGAGTACCCAACTAGGATCAGACTATAATATCTATCATCTGCTGCTAGCTTCTTTCATAAGTCTATTCCTTGGAACATATTTATGGTTGCAGTTTTTTAGGGCATGCAAAAATTATTATTATAGTTGCTGTCAGCATCTTTGTTTTCTCCTCACTAGAATCTAAATTAAGAAAGGATTTGCATTTGCAAATAAACACTAAATCATAGGATTAAATAAATTTTACTTGAAATAGAGCAGGTGGCAAGCCTAGCAAGTGAACTGTTGTGTTAAAATGTCAGGTATTCTAATATAAATGAATATTAAAGTTTTAAATATGTTTGAATATCATATTAAATTTCCCTGCTAGTACAGATTTATTCATGCTTGCACTCTGCATGTAACAAGACATGGAACAATATAATACAACAGAACAAATAATCAGTATTGAATCCTTCTGTTAAATTTATCAGTAATAGTCTAAACGTTAAAGGACTGTCTTTAGTAGGGTGTGTTAGTTTTATTCAGGGTTATGGGCATCCTAACTGGAATTCAGGTAGTCCTTGACTTACGACTGGTCATTTAATGACTGGTCAATTATGACAATCTTGGCTGTTATAAAATGTTGCACACACATTCATAAAACAATAGTCACATGATCACATTTAAGGAGATTGGCAACCAGTAAATGCAACCAGTTACATTTACAACCAGTTGCCAAGCAATCTGCGATCATGTGATTACCATTTGCAATATTTTCTGCTGGCTTTCCCAATGGAAAGTAAGTGAATGGTTTCCCAATGCAAGGGGAAGGAAGGGAATTAAAATCCTTCATGGGGCTACAGGAATAGAACTGAAATCCTGAAATTTCAGTTTTGTTCCTGCAGCCCCTTGAAGGACTTCTCCTCTGTGCAAGGAGAAGAACTGAAATCCTTTGGAAGGAACATTTCAAAGTGAAAAGGCTGCCTGCCAGGAGGATTACAGCTTCACACAGAGCTGAACTCCTTCAGCAGGCAGCCCTTTTGCTCTTAAGAGCTGCCTGCCAGGATGATTTCAGCTCTGCAGGGGGGAGATCCTTCAGCAGGCAGTTTTTTGGCCATCCATTTAACATCTCAGGATATCAATTAATCGCAACCAGTAGTACCAGGATTGCAGACTTGGAGCAAAGTAGCCGCATGGGTGTCTCACTTAACAGCCACCTCACTCAGTGATCAAGATTTCAGTCCCAATTGTCGAAAGTTGGGGACTACCTGTATCAAAATGTCTAATTCCTACATCAAATATCTATTATCTGAAGTTACAGCTTTGCATATGATTATGTATATATCATGTGTAAAAGTTTGCATTTGAAGAATTTTTTACAAAATGTTTCTTATATCAAGAATGGATTATATGTTCCTTTTCTTCTCTCTCTCTCTCTCTCTCTCTCTCTCTCTCTCTCTCTCTCTCTCTCTCTCTCTCAACATTACATTCTGCAAAAAAACCTGTAAAAGTTGCAAAGTCTGCAAGATTTTTTGTTCTCAACTGCATGCTTGATTCCCTCCAACCCATTGTTCCCTAACAAGTCACAAGTTATAAGTAAAGAAACAAAGCAAAGCAAATTGAAACTTCATCCGTTATCACACACTTAACTTGGCATAAAAGTGTGACATGGTAGTTAATATAATGTATTTACATTTTGAACAAGTCAAAATATATGCAAAAAAGGCATCTTAAAAATCTCAGGTTTGATGAATATCATTGTACTGATAAGTACAACTTTATAGAGTTTAAGGCAGTTGCCTTTTTGCATGCAACCAAAGGGTGTTGAACTTTTTCAGAAATATACAATGTTTCAGTTCTGCCAAAATAATGCAGCATCACTGCTTCTAGTGCTCTAGCACAATGATGGCGAACCTTTTAGACACTGAGTGCCCAAAAACTGCCCCCGTCCCCACTCCATCCCCTGTCCCGCCCCTGCCCGCAGGGCCACTCACCGCCTTCAGGGCCCGCCGTAGATCGCCCAGGCAGCCCAGCAGCGCCATGGTGGCCATGCCCTCTGCCCGCGCCCCGCAGTATCAACTGTGCGTGATGGGGCGTGAGGACAGATTTGTCTATGCTGCCTGGCTGCCATGTCTTTGGCTGCGCTGCTCCGCATGGGCTACGCTCGGGGGAGACTCTCCTCCAGTGGGGCTGCTGGTGAGGAGAGCGTTGCGGGGGAGGCAAGGCTGGGGCAACTGCATGTGTGCCCACAGAGAGGGCTCCGAGTGCCGCCTCTGGCACCCGTGCCATAGGTTCGCTACCACTGCTCTAGCACATGCAAAATAAAACCTGTAAATCTGTGTAAAGACATGTGTAGGAGGATATGGGGGCAAAATACATTTTTTTTAAGCAGACTATGGTATTGTTTGAGACTTTTGATACTAAAGAACAAATATAAACCCATTATTAGATTAGATTATAAATCCGGAACAATTGATTTAAAATAATGCATTCACTGGATCCTATACTGTCTTTAATTTCAGTAAGATAGATGGAGTTTTAAGGAAGTTTATTTTCAAATCCTGATACAGCTTGATGGGTGTGATTAAAATATTTGCTTGAATAGTTTTTCAAGATTGTGATTGCATATTTAAATTAATCTCAAGTACATTAGATATTATTGCCATAAAATTCCTATATAATTAAATGAATGGATGGTTCTGTTTTCCAGATGCATTATTTTCTCAAGTAATTGTTCATAAGTCTGTTCCTTTCCATTTCAGCTGGAAGTGGCAACAACTGAATCTAGAATTATGCACGTATTTGAATGAAATTATTAACATTACTAGCCATAGCTGTACTCTGAAAAAAACTGTATTCCAACAGCAATTGTCAAGAGCCAAGGAAATCAGGAAATCCAGGCAGTTCAAATGAATAGTTTAGTGCAAGCTTAAGCTCCCCAAAAGAATCTGAACTACTAACAGTCAAAGCAAATTGGTGGTAGATAAGAGCCAATAGAATTCAAGGTGGACCAGACATAGATCTCTTGTGGGCACAAAGGAACTCAAGACTGATGACCCTTTTGACACCCTCCCTCAGTCTCATCCTACAGCAGTCTTTCTTCAGCATTAAATAATATCCAAAATAATGAAAAATGGCACAGCACTTACAATAGTATTTTGTTAATATAGCACTATTGATGTACATAGTGATTTATATCAAAAACCTGTCCCTCAAGAAACTTATAACCTAAAATTCATAAATTTACTAAGTTTACAAAAGAAAATGCTGGGACTAATACTACAGATTCAAATGCTATACCTATAGCCACCTGTTGGGTGGTAAATCATTGCGACTGGATGATTCCCAGGAGAAGAATGAAGGCAGCAGTTAAATAATAAGTTTGACCAGAGTTCTTCAGAGCATACTACATAAGGTACAATATGGCAGTCACTGGTGGTTTAAAAAAAATCTGTCAAATGTGTGGATGAGCTTTTGGCAAAGAGGAGCTTATTTTTGCTTGCTGGAGAGTTCATAATACAATAACTCATAGCAGATGTGTTTAAACCACAAATGTTTTTGCAGATATTTAACCATTGAAAGGCTTTTTTAAGGGATAAATAAGTTTATTGAGACATCTTGCCTTCACAAAAAGGGAAATGAGGACAGTATACTGTGATCCTAGCATTTTCTGAGACTGTGTACTCTGCAGTAACAACTGTATAATTGCACAGAGAGCACTATCCGTGTGTGTGTGTGTGCGCATGACATCTTCTCTGGTAAGAGCAGTTCATGTAGAGATACAAGGTACAGATAATCCCCGAGTTACGAGTGTTCACTTAATGCTCGTTCGAAGTTATACGATAAGCGCCCCCTAGTGCTTACGAGTAAGTCCTGAAATTACAAATATTGCAGCACCACGGCAGTCGTTTGCCCTTACGAGCGACTGCAGAGGCTCTGCAACAGTCACCCTGGTTATTCCCTCCCTCCTCACCCTCACCCTGGGTCTCCCTAGGCACAGGCCTTCAATACTGATCCTGCGAAGATCAAGATCCTTCGCTTTCATGGCTGCTCCAGGTCTTTGGTGTGTTGGCAGAGAATGGAGACCTAAAATAATGCAAGATCACACAAGATCAGTGGGGTGAGATCTCACAATACTGATCTCACGTGATCTCATGGTACTTTAGGCCTCTGTTCTCTGCAACAGAGAACAGAACTGAAGCCGGGGGACGCTTCAGCCCAATCCGGGCACTGGAGGCCTTCTCCAGGCTGCTGCTGCCCGGATCTGAGGCCGTGGGATGCTTCTGTGGCCCTCCAGCAGCCCAATCCGGGTGCTGGAGGCCTTCTCCAGGCCACTGCCGTCCAGAAACAGGCACAGGAGGGCTGCAGAAGCATCCCCTGGCCTCAGATCAGGGCAGCAGCGGCCTGGAAAACTCCAGCGCCCCAATCCAGCCTCCAGAGGCACAAAGAAGCATCCCCCAGCCTCAGATCCGGGCAGTAGCAGGAACAGTGGCAGAGAGGAGATGGATCTTTTCAAGGTGAGTCTGGCGCGGTAGGAAGGGAAGGGGAAGCATGAAGTACATTAGTGAGTCAGGGAGGCCTTGGGCCTAGCCCTCCATGCCCTTTCCCACCCCGAGATACCTCATGCTCACTTAACAAGCTGTTTTCACGAGCAAGGGAGTGATCTTGTTCAAGGTACGAGATTCACTCCCAGAAAAGGTGCCAGGGGAGACCCACTATTTCCGGACCGCATTGAGAAAAAGAGGGGGACAAGGAATATGGTGTTGAGTTACTACCGGTTCACTGAAGACCGGGTCCGCATCTGAATCGGGTACAGGTGCTGCAGGAGTAGTCTGATCAGGGCCCATATGTGCCGTAGAGCTGGCCTTATGCAGTAAGGGTAGAAAGAGAGAGGAATTAAAAAGCCCCCCAAATGGCGGCGGATCCGGGGGAGAGTCCTCCTCCGACCACGGGGTATCTAACGTTTGGTCATACTCTGGAAGGGATGAGGCTCTGCTGTATATAGATTGGGACGGGGAGGTGGACCTGTGATATCCCAGTGGTGCTGACTGAGAGAGAGGGAGGGAAGCTACAGAATCAGCCCTGGACCTGTGTGAAGACCTGGCCGTGAGAGCCCTAACCACCGCTTGTGCGATTAAAGCTTGAAGGCGATCCTCAGGAGGGAAGGTGTCAGTCTCGGCTACCCTGAGTCCCGCAGCCGTGGGGGTAAAGGTTGTGTTGGGGGGTGGGCGCTGAGCCCGCGCTACAGGCAATGGTTGGAGGGTGGTGATTTCCTGATCCGGTTCGGGTGGAATAGGAGAAGCAGGAATTCCTGCTGGCGACCAGACCCCCTGGGCAGAATTGAGGGACCCAGTGGAAAATCGAAGAAAGGGCCTCGGCTTGTCCGGCCTCAGTCCTGGCCTGCTTCTGTGCTTTGGAGAACTCCCTCTCCAGAGCCTGGTGTCTCCTGCTGGCCTGTTTCTCTGCCAATCTGGAGGTCTTCCTCCCAGAAATGGCCTTGGCCTTTGCAGAGATCCTACACGCCGCCTCCTGGTTGGAGGACCTGTGCCGCTTCTGACTCGAGGAAGGAGGTGAGGTGTCCTTGGTCTGGGAGGCCATGCTGTCCTCCATCCTGGTGAGAGTTGTCTCAGGGGCACTAATAGATACATCTGGGAGCGGATCGATTGGCAGGTAAGAATTAAGGGCAGGGGAAGTTACTGATCGCCCTGCCCCCCTGGTCACCGGACCGGTAATAATCCAGATGTCCGGTCGCATCTATGTCCGCGGCAAAGTTACCAGGAAGACGACACCCAGCCTGCTTGCAGGATGGGTGGTATTGCCAAGGCCAGCAAAATAATGAGTGGCAATACCGTTGTGCGATGGGCAGATCTGTGGAAGCGGCAAAAGGACCACTCATGTGGTGACCACAGTCCGATGTGCAACCCGTCGAGTGGTGACCAGGAAGGGAGACACCAGCTTGGGCCTAAATTTGGGTCCAATGGCTTCTGTGTTCCAGAGAGAAAAATGTATGGCCAAAGGAACTCAGTTCTCAAGAAGGCCGAACAATTCCAGGGGCACCCCTCTTTGATCCCCAAGGGCCTACGGAGTGAACAGGCCTACAGGTCTGTGACGCAGCCAAGAAAGCCGTTCAAAATGGCGGCCGCGGAACAGTCTAGCTCCCCTGTATGGAATAGTAGCAAGCTCTGTTAAGAATGCTGAGGGAAAGAACTGAGGCCGGCCCACCCCACCGTGTGACCAAAACAATTGGAAGAAACGGAGCGCTGGACCAAAGGAGAGGAGGACTCCCCCCTTTTGTGTTTCTCAATTCGAAAACGGTGACGGGTATGCGATCCGCAAAATTGTGGCCGCGTCAATTGGACCAATTCCCCTCACCCCCAAGCAGCTAGTAGAGAAGCATGGTGGCTACTGCTCGCATGCCTAACGAGGCCATCCGGCGAAGAGGGAATCCGAAATTCAGGGGGAGGCCCCTTTAAGGCTCTATCTGAGGGAGAGAAAGGAATCAGAAGGTATTTCATGTGGAAAAACAGCCGATCCGACCGTCACGCAGTTGTCGGAGCTGCAGCAGCAAGCTCTGATGAAAGGGAGGCCGATAGGAAGAGAAGGGAGGAGACACGCTTCCAAGAACAAAAGGGACCTTTACTCGTTGGCTGGAGGAACTGATGCCCAACCTTTGGAACGGTAGCAGGAACCACTGGAAGTTCCTGGAATGTAATCTGGCCCAAGGAATGACCGCTATGCACGATATCATCTTTCCCAGTAACTGGGAAAGGATGGCCGTCACTATCCGGTCCTTGCAAATTTTGAGGACCAACTCCGGAATACTGTCCCGCCGTTCCTGGGACAGACCCGGCATTCTACCGTGTCTATAATGGCTCCTAGGTGTAATAGCCTGGTCAAGGGAACTGTCTGGCTCTTCTGAAAGTTTACCGAGAACCCGTGGTCCTGGAGAACCTTTATCACCAGTCTGAGGTCTGACTAGGCGGCCGGGAGTGACGACGACTGGATTAGAATGTTGTCCAGGTAGCATTGGACCCGGACCAGCACCAGTCTCAAGTGAGCGGCGAGTACTGCCAGGATCTTGGTAAACACTCTAGGAGCCGAAGACAGGCCGAACGGGAGTGCCCTGTATTGATAGTGATGACCCATATAACTGAACTTTAGAAACCGGCGGTGGCCGAGAGAGATGAGAATGTGGAGATACGCTTCCGTGAGGTCTATGGATGTTAGGAAGTCTCCCCTTCTCATGCTGCCTATGATGGAGTGCAGCGTATGCAAGATGGTAATTTAGACCTTTGAGATCTAGTATCGCTCTCCATCCTCCTGAGGCCTTGGGGACCATGAAGAGGATGGAGTAGAATCCCCGACCCCTTTGACCTGCCGGCACCGGTTCTATGGCCCTTACGTCCAGGAGGTGACAAATGGCCTCTTGCATGAGGCCCCTCTTTACTGGATTTTTTGATTGAGGGCAAGAGATGAAACATCCCGGCAGGCTGGAGATGAACTCCAGGGACAGGCTGTGGTGAATGGTGTTTAGGACCCATGCGTCTGTGGTGGTGACCTCCCACTGGTGAGCAAAGAGAGACAACCTGCCCCCTATGGGAGGGACCACCCGAGAGTCACTTGGAGCATATGAACGGACGCCCTCCCCCCTGTTGTCTGGGTCTGGAACCCGACCTTTCAGCCAGGCGATCCTGCCTGGGCGTGAAGGGATGGGGGGTTGTGGATTGCTGGGGCTAGCACCTGACCAAAAGGACTGCCTGCAGGCGTAAGGGTTGGCCCGTCTGTCAGCCCATCTGGTGAGGTGGGTAAGTATCTTCCGTTTGTGCTTGGTCTCGGTCAGGTATGGGGATAAAGCCTCCCCAAATAGCTTACCACCAAATGCCAGGCGCCATTTGGATTTAGCATCAGCATGCCAGGGTTTTAACCAGAGCATGCGATGTGCTGTTACGTTGGAGGCCATGGTCCTGGAGGAAAACCTGGCAGCATGTAGAGTTGCATCGGAAGCATATTCCACTGCCACAACTAGCTTGCTCAGGTCTGATGCGTGTGAAGATCTTCCGGGGGGGGGGTCCTGGCTTGGATCTGGCGGAGCCAGAGGAGAGAAGATCAGGTGAAAAAGGATGCTGAAGTGGCAGCCCTGATAGCCCATGCTGCCGCCTGGTGAGACCTTCAGAATGTCAGTTCCTATCTCCGGTCCTTTGCCTTCAGCGCCTCAGACATATCACCTGAGATTCTTTTGGGGGACAAGAGAGGGGCCAAGGGCTCGTCCACTGTAGGTACCTCCAATGCCAATTCAGGAGCAATACTAAATAGTTTTTTGTCGTTCCTGCTCAGGAGGGGAAAGGTGCTAGGAGAGACCCACTTTTTCCGGACCGCATTGAGGAATAAAGGGGGACAGGGTATGTGGTGCTGAGTCACTACTGGTTCGGTGAATACCGAACCAGTCTCCGTTCTGCCTAATTAGGAAGAGGAGATTGAAGAAATCAAGCAGTCGAGCTGAAATAGAGATAAGGGAGGAGAAATGCTACAGCGCTGATCCCAGCGCTGTCTGAGAGGGGAGGGATTAAATGGGTCAAGCAGTCAAACTGAAGCAGTGCTGATCCCAGCGCTGCTCAGGAAACTGCAGGAATAAGGGAAATCCACCAATGGAACACTGATCTACCTGCCTATGAGCCAAACTTGCACGTCTGTCCTGAGCGGAGATCAAGTCGAAACTGGGACACCCTAGTCCAGGACAGGCATAGCAGGTTTGGCTGACTTGATCTGATTGGGCAGGAAGACAGAGTAAACCCATTGGTGGATTCTCCATCTCCTGTGCTGGAGAATGATAAGTTTTGAAAAGCAGCAGATAAATATAATGAAATGCATGTTGTAAAACAGACTGTGATGAGAGAAGGAAACTAGAAATTTATTTGATCTACATTTTATGAAAGGTACTTGCCAAAACTTTAATCAAAATCAAAATCCAATCTGCCACAGGCCCCAAACATACCTAGCTGTACACCATCCCAAAAATGGAACACTCCCGCTTTCTACTATATGTTGATCCAAGTACTTGCCAAAACGTTAATGGAAATATATAAAAAAAATTCTTTGGGGTATCCAATAAAGTTCACAAAGGATGATAACATGTTCATTCCAATGAATATAGCTTATAGACGATACACCTAATGTTATTTAGCCTTCAAATCCTCACCATATTTGTTCTTCTCTGCATTATTTCCAATTCTTCAACATCCTTTTTTATGGTGAGAGGCCAAAACTGGTGCGGTCTGACCAACAGAACTATCAATTCTCATGATCTCAAGACTATACATATCTCTTTGATGCAGCTAGAGTGTACTTTGGCTCTTTTGGCAGCGGCAGCACACTGTTGACTCATTCTTAATCTATTATCTACCAGAATACCCAGATCTTTCTCACAAGTACTTTTGCAAAAAAAGGTCCCATGTTAAATAAGAAATTCCTTCCAGAATAGAAGAGTTAGTTTTTAATACATGAACCCGTCAACAAGTACAAAATAAAATGTGAACATTCTGCCAGATCTTCAGCATAATACAAAACAGTATAAGTTTTTACTGAACAAGTACAAAGGAGCATTTGCCTGAGGAATTCTGGCTTAACGTTTTACCCATCCTTAGTTCAATTTTCTTATATAGTCTGAAGTGGAAGAATGGAAGACAAAGAAATAGAAATGGGGTCCATCAAGATGATAAATAGGTTCCAAGAAAACTGATTTGGGTGGAGGCAGGATACCAAAGTAATAAATAAATATTCATAACAGATGTCTCCCCACTAGTTTAAGAACCCTGGACTGGGGGAAGCAAGAAGGGAATGAACCGATAAATCTCTTATTACTTCCTAAAATTTTGAGATACCCACATATCCAGGGAATAGAGGATTACTAACACCTCAGCACTGCTAGAGTTGACAGGAGAAATGTTTACTACCTTTCCTCCAAGTCTGTAGAAACTATGCTACATGGGGTTTTGATATAAATCCCAGATTAGTACCACAGTGTTTCCACACTGTCAAAGACATCAGATGACTAAGCTAATTTACTTCAGATTCCACATGAATTGTAAAATTTTAGCATAATTTTCTTATTTATTTCTGCCTTTCAGCTCCTTAGTTCTTCCACTCCCTACAAATGCCAATCCCCTATATTATCTCTCTTGGCACTTCCAAGAACAAAAGGGTGTATAACAAGGAGAAAAAGATGAGGACAGATACTAGCTTATTCTTATTTTTACAATGTCATGTAAATCACCTAGCAGAAACACTAATTAAGTAATCAAAAGTTTAAGGCACCTTTAGTGAGAATGTCTATGGAGATTCTCAGTCATCCAGGTCATGGTTGTCCCAAAGGTGTTTTTTCAAGAGGCAACTGGACTTTCTTGTTTTTCTTTAAAGCCGTGTCATTTCTCATCCAAAAAAACTTCTTCAGTTCTGACAGGATGCTCAGAGCTGAAGAAGCTTCTTGTAAGAGAAGCGAAACATTTTCAAAGAAAAACAAGAAAGTCCAGTTGCCTCTTGAAAAAGCACTTTTGGGACTTTGGTGAGGATAACTACAGGCAATTTTAGGATGGATTCTGATAGTTTGGGGAATTATGACAAT
>NW_015386230.1:1962540-1981498 GCF_001527695.2 Protobothrops mucrosquamatus
CATTTCTCATCCAAAAAAACTTCTTCAGTTCTGACAGGATGCTCAGAGCTGAAGAAGCTTCTTGTAAGAGAAGCGAAACATTTTCAAAGAAAAACAAGAAAGTCCAGTTGCCTCTTGAAAAAGCACTTTTGGGACTTTGGTGAGGATAACTACAGGCAATTTTAGGATGGATTCTGATAGTTTGGGGAATTATGACAATGATTACACAGGAATGCCATGAACTGCAGCAGTGAGCTTAATTATCTTAAACTGGCAGATGCAAATTGGGCAGTTTATGGCTGCAGCTACTTCTGCCTATACAGGCAGTCCTCGAGTTACGAGTGTAATGGAGCCTGCCCATTCTTCTCATAACTCGAAAACTTCTCCCTAGTGGGAATGATAAAAGACTGTTCAACGCGGCTCCAGATTTGGCAGATGCGTTGGAGGTGCCTACAGTGGACGAGCCCTTGGCCCCTCTTGTGTCTTCCACCACGATTTCAGGTGACATGTCCGAGGCGCTAAAGATAATAATAATAATAATAATAATAATAATAATAATAATAATAATAATAATAATAATAATAATAGTAAAGTTAGGACTTTGGAGGTCATCTAGTCCAACCCCCTGCTCAGGCAGAAAACCCTATACCATTTCGGACAAATGGCTGTCCAGGACCGGAGGTGGGAGTTAACATTCCGCAGAACACACCAGGCGGCAGCATGGGCTATCAGGGCTGCCACTTCTGCATCCTTTTTTACCAGGTCATCTCTCCTCTGGCTCTGGCAGCTCCAAGTCAGGATTCCTCCGGAGGACGTCCGTACACATCAGGTCCGTACACCTGAGCAAGCTTGTGGCAGCAGCGGAATATGTTTCCGATGCCACTCTACACGCTGCCAGGTTTTCCTCCAGGACCATGGCGTCCAATGTAATGGCACTTTGCATGCTGTGATTAAAGCACTGGCATGCTGATGCTAAATCTAAATGGCGTCTGGCATCCGCCCCGTATCAGGGTGGTAAGCTATTTGGGGAAGCCTTATCACCGTACCTGACCGAGAACAAGGACAAACGTAAGGTACTCAACCACCTTACCAGAAGGGCTGACAGGCAGGTCAACCATTACACCCGCAGGCAGTCCTCCCCGCCCCTTCACCGCCAGGCAGGATTGCATGACTGACAGGTCGGGCCCCAGGCCCAGACAACAGTTCCAGGGCAAACGGCCCTTTTGGGGGGGGACGCCCATTCCGACTCTCGGGAGGTCCCATAGGGGGCAAGTTGTCCCTCTTCGCTCATCAGTGGGAGGTCACCACCACAGACGTCTGGGTCCTAAACACCATTCATCACAGCCTGTCTCTGGAGTTCATCTCCAGCCCGCCGGGATGTTTCATCTCTTGCCCTCAATCAAAAAATCCCATAAAGAGCGGCCTCATGCAAGAGGCCATTCATCACCTTCTGGACGTAAGGGCCATAGAACCGGTGCCAGCAGGTCAAAGGGGTCGGGGATTCTACTCCATCCTCTTTGTGGTCCCCAAGGCCTCGGGAGGATGGAGAGCGATACTAGACCTCAAAGCTCTGAATCACCATCTTGCATACCGAAAATTCAAGATTCAAACGCTCCACTCCATCTTAGGCAGAATGAGAAGGGGGGACTTCCTAACGTCCATAGACCTTACGGAAGCGTATTTCCACATTCCCATCTCTCTCGGCCACCGCCGGTTTCTAAGGTTCAATTATATGGGTCATCACTATCAATACAGGGCACTCCCGTTTGGCTCCCAGAGTGTTTACCAAGATCCTGGCGGGACTTGCCGTTCACTTGAGACTGGTTCCAGTCCGGGTCCAATGCTACCTGGACAACATTCTAATCCAGTCATTGTCGCTCCCAGCTGCCCAGTCAGACTTCAGACTGGTGATAAAGGTCCTCCAGGACCACGGGTTCTCGGTAAACTTTCAGAAGAGCCAGACAGTTCCCTTGACCAGGCTATTATACCTAGGAGCCATTATAGACATGGTAGAATGCCGGGTCTATCTGTCCCAGGAACATCAGGACAGTATTCGGGAGTTGGTCCTCAAAATATGCAGGGACCGGATAGTGACGTTGGCCATCCTTTCCCAGTTACTGGGAAAGATGATATCGTGCATAGCGATTATTCCCTGGGCCAGATTGCATTCCAGGAACCTCCAGTGGTTCCTGCTCTCCTTCCAAATGTTGGGCACCAGCTCCTCCAACCGAAGGGTATGGGTCCCCCCTCAAACCTTGCGATCTTTCAAGTGGTGGCTCTCTCCAGCCATGGCCAGAGGGTCCTCCTTCAAGTAGCCCATTCGGCTCACACTCACGACGGACGCCAGTCTGTTCGGTTGGGGAGCACAGCTTCAGTCACAGTGGGCTCAAGGGCGGTGGTCCTGGTCAGACCTGAGGCACAACATCAACTGGTTGGAGCTGAGGGCCATACACCTGGCTCTCTGCCACTTCCGCAACAGGGTTGTGAGGCATCACGTGCTGGTCCTCACGGATAACGTGGCGGCAAAGGCCCATGTGAACTGGCAAGGGAGTACCCGATCCCGGACCCTCATGACCGAGGCCCATTTGCTGGGCTCCTGAGCAGAGACCAACCTCGCCTCCATCAAGGCCGACCACATCTCGAGGGAAGCGAACCGACAGGCAGACTTCCTGAGCAGGTCGACAGTGGACCACTTGGAATGGTGTCTGCACCCGGACCTCTTCAGGGAGATCTCAGACAGGTTTAGCACACCAATTGTGGACCTGTTCGCCTCCCCGGCGAACACCCAACTGCCAAGGTTCTTCTCCCATTTTCCGTCCCCAGGGGCGGAGAGGGTGGATGCTCTTCGAAGTCCGTGGCTGGAGAGTCTGCTGTATGCCTTCCCTCCTCTCCCTCTTCTTCCGGCGGTCGTCCGCAAGCTCCTGCAAGAAAGGGTGGAGGTTATTCTCGTGGCCCCATACTGGCCATGGAGACCATGGTTCTCCGACCTCGTGAGCCTTTCCAGATCTCACCAGTGGAGGATCCCTCCGGGTCACGTCTCACTCAGCCAGGGGGCTCTGCATCATCTGGAGCCCCAATGGCTTCAGTTGGCCGCCTGGCACTTGAGCGCCGGATCCTGTCCCAGGAGTCCTACTCACCAAGCGTCATTTCCTTGAACCAGGCCTCACGACGGCCTGCTATCAACCGCATCTATGATGCCACATGGAGGAATTTTTGTCAGTGGTGCACCAAGCACTACCTGTCTATACCGGATTTGACAATTCCAAGGATCTTGGACTATCTATTAGAGGGTCTAGATAGGGGCTTAGCACCAAATACGTTGCGCAGACAGGTTGCAGCTCTCTCCACCTTGCTTGTATGTGACACCATAGTGACCCTAGGTCAGCATCCATTGATACGCTCATTCCTTAAGGATGCCACAAACACTAGGCCCCCTGTTGTGCATAGGTATCCCTCTTGGGAGCTGCTGCAGGCCCTACAGGCCCTCACCAGTCCGCCATTTGAACCTCTCAGGACGTGTGATTTGTGGTCCTTATCCCTCAAGGTCGCCTTCCTGGTGGCAATCACTTCAGCAAGGCGGATATCTGAGTTGGTGGCACTTTCCATTAGGGAGGACTTATGCATCTTTCACCGGGACCGGGTGGTCCTTCGGTTAGACCCTACCTTTATCCCTAAGGTTAACTCTCTATTCCACAGGGCTCAGGAAATCGTGCTTCCCGATTTTTGCCCTAATCCATCTCATGACTTGGAACGGCAATGGCATTCCCTGGACGTCCGCAGAGCACTCTGTCGTTACATCAAACGGATGGCTGCCTTCCGCAACTCTGAGGTCCTCTTCGTCTCCTTCCATCCTTCCTCCAAGGGTCGGAGGGTGTCCGCCTCTACAGTTGGAAGGTGGATCAGGGTACGCATTGGTGGGGCGTACCAGTCCGATTCCTTGCCAGTTCCACGTCGTGTCACAGCCCACTCGACGTGCAGTGCGGCTACCCCTGTGGCTTGGGCCACCCAGGCATCCGTACAGGACGTTTGTTGGGCGGCCCCGTGGTCTTCACCCTCGCCGTTCATACGGCATTACAAGCTGGACAAGTACGCCTCTGCAGAGGCCTCCTTTGGCAGGAGGGTTCTCCAACAGGTGGTACTTCGAGGCGTCACACCGGATCTGTCTGCTTCCTTCCCTCAGGGATAGTAGGCTTTGGTATGTCCCATTGGTGGATTCTCCATCTCCTGTGCTGGAGAAAGGGCGTTGTCTTACCTGAACGCCTTTTCTCAGCACGGAGATGGAGAATCCACTCCCTCCCTCTCAGGTCCTTTAGGCCTAGGGTTAGGTCCTGTGAGCCAACACGTCATACTGTCAGTCAGTAGCTTCGCCCATGTCGAGACTGGAAAGTCCTAGTCCAGGACGGGCGTGGCAGGTTTGGCTGACTTGATCTGATTGGGCAGGAAGACAGAGAAAACCCATTGGTGGATTCTCCATCTCCGTGCTGAGAAAAGGCGTTCAGGTAAGACAACGCCTCTTCTCTGCTGATTTCCAGAGAATGCTGTAAAAGTGGATGGGGCATAGGTCAACTTCTACCCAAATTATTGGAATGAATAATATAGTTGTATACTGTGTTAACAAATCCTTCCTCATTAAGTGTCTACTCCCTCCATGCATAACTGTATAATATTTTGTTGGGCTGCTGATTTTGTCTGAGCATGGTTTTTGACATTTCATTACCAATCTAGATAATGTCACCAATGCACTGGACAGTGAAGTTTGCAGTTTGTTTATATATATTGTAGCTTTCCTTGCCAGTCTTTATTGCGATATGGGTTCTTTCTTGATTATATTATTGTTTCTTCCCTGATTGTTTATTTGATCGTTTTTCTGCTTATCCTGGTGTTGGTTGCTGTGGAAGATGTGTTGTGGGATGTTTGATGCCTTCCTTGACTTTTGGTTACATCTTTTAAATGATGTTTATCTCTATATGTCAGTTGATCTGATCAGATCCATCAATCCACAAATGCTAGAGATTCTCTAGCATTTGTGGATTTAACTTAATCTAAAATGTTGACAATTTCCT
Organism: Protobothrops mucrosquamatus; assembly: GCF_001527695.2. Classification (NCBI taxonomy): domain Eukaryota; kingdom Metazoa; phylum Chordata; class Lepidosauria; order Squamata; family Viperidae; genus Protobothrops; species Protobothrops mucrosquamatus. Next base: position 1,967,583 of record NW_015386230.1, read on the forward strand.
AGTTTGTTTAATTTTAAAAATATTTATTTAAGGCTACCATATCTGTAAAAAAATCTGCTGTGTTAAATATTTCTGTATCTCTTCTAGTGGTTACTTTCAGCCCAGATATAACACATGATCATCACCATGGCTTTGATCAATCAGGGTTTTTATTTAGAAAGACAAACAATGTACAGTATATTACCAATCTTAATCTTACCCACAAGATGTGCAATTTTCCTTTCTAATAATGAGAACTGTGTAGGTCAGTTTATGCACATTTTTGTCTGTAATGGGAGCATGGGCCAGGAGATGCTACAAGGGATGGTCAGATAAGAGACAGCATTTTTTACAGCTGAATAGTGGGCAGGACAAGAGGCTCAGAAGAGATCCTGCCTAGTTCTTTTGACTGTATATGGGAAGGAGATATTTACCTTCAGACTTGCAAGCTTAATGTCAATCTTATTACAGGAAACATGACCAGATGAGTCAATTCTGCTTTTTTTGTAAAGCTATTTTAACAGAAACTTACAAGTCTGAAAGTATAACCCCCACTATCTCCTCACAGTATGTCACAAATGCAATCAGACCTCAGTTTTATTTCAAGCAAGCTTAAGCTATTTTTTGGAAATTAGAATTTCTAATCTAGATGTTATTTGCAATTCAACCATATTGTTCTCTACATATCACCAAATATGAGGTGTATGTATTCAAGAATAGGGAGATAGTTGATAGTAAAATTATGTTTAAATAATTGTGAATTTTATTGCACAACTTCCATAACATTATGATGGTTAAAATAAGATGTTTTCCCTTAATAACACCAACTTCATAGAATGGACTTTCTTTAAATATTAGATTCTCCTCTATTGTATAGGCCTTCTGGAAAGCAGGAAAAAAAGCAGTGATCCATAGGGCTTTAAGTGGTCAATTCTCATATGCTTGGTATAACTTTTAGCTATATTTAGCTATATTTATTATTTCTTAAGTAAATGTGGACTGTAGATATTTTATGGCAATCTTTTAAATTATTTGCATTAAAGTGAAGATAAACAAGATGTTCATAAAGATAATACAATTACCCCACTAATTTCCATCCCTAATATTCAGTGTGCCCAGCATTGCACTATAGAATTAGTTAGTTCTTTAGAAGTGAACTAGAGTTAGGAAACATATTATTAACATATTATTAATTAATATATTGATCATGGAATTATAGAAATTAATTATTATTGTTTTTTTAAACATATGAACCCAGACAATACGCTGTTTACTAAGCACCAAGGATTCTTATTTCAAAAAATCAATAAACTATATTAAAAAGTGAACTAGAGTTATATGATATAGTAAACAATGAAATGATTGCTGTCTGCCATGTATATTCTAATGGAGGAAAGCAAGAACCTTCTGCTAAGGCAAAAAACTTCATATATTCTTTCCTTTGAGAACTTTCTCCATCTGTGATACAGTTTATTATAAGCTTTGCAGCTTATGGGTTCTATTTTGAGACAGCCTTTCAGTCAGTCTTGAGAATGGGAAAAGCTGGAGAATTCTACTACTGGCAAATGGTTGCTGCTAAACACAAATGTGTGAAAATACAAGAAGCAGAGTAAGATGCTATTGGAAGCTCTCTGATCTAATTACAATGTCCAAGAGAGTAAAACAAGATATATTTCTGCTCAATAGGTGTCTGGAGAAGATTTTTTTCTATTTTGCTTTATGTAGATGATGCTGTGACCTTGTCAATGACTCTGATTGGACTCAGGAGAGCTTTTGAGGCCATCATTGCCAAGAGAAGTAGCTAATTATTAACAGTCATAAAACAAAATAGTCATATTTCCCCCAACAGGACTAAGATCCATAAATGGCATATAGACAGCCATAAACAAGCTAAATACTTAAACTTTATAAGAGTTATTTTCCAAGCTTCATGAAGAGAAATGTTTTGTTGCAAAATCAACCACGGAATTATTATATAATAGGATCTTATTCTGTTCCATTGATTTTTTTTTTCTTTTTCAGTCCTGCATTCCTAATGCACTTTCAAAACTAGAATCAAAATTGAATTCAATGTTTGGTTAGCTATCTTGACTAAGATAAGGCTTAAGGTTAGGCTAAGGTTTAGTTTTGCACCAGTTGTGTTGTTTCTACTCTACTAATATCATCTGATAACTTTAGAGTTACACAGTGAAAGACCATTAAAACAAACTGAATTTATATAGCCTTGTACCCATGTATCTTTTGCATCCGTGATCAGAGAAGATGAAAGAGGTTATAAAATAAAGGATCTGGAACATAGAATTTCAGAACAATCTAAGTCAAATGTTACACTTTTATCAGCTTCTTAAACAATTCCACACAATTGATCCCAATTATTGATGGGTATTATTTACCCCTCAATTTTCTTAGACGTTCTGCCCGTGTGATCAGGTGAGATTGAATTAACAATCCTGCTGTGAATATTACTCTACTGAACTAATTCTACTTTCCTGAAAATTTCACTGAGATGAGCTTTATATTTAGCTTATAGAGACTCCTAAGATTACCTTTTTAGTTTCAAAAATTTGTTCCCTAGTGACAAGGTCTCATTACAACTTGTATTTCACACAGGACTACCTGCAACAAGAGACCTGAATTAAGTTTGGAAGTGTAAATTTATACTAATTAGTATTAGTGTATTATCATTCTATTTTTAATAAACAATGTTTTAATTATTTATCTTGTCTTTGACTGTAATAAGCATTGACTTGATTTGAAGTGTTAATTACATTCTTGTCTAACATAATAAAGTTTGGACTTCATTATGACATTATGGGTTCTTTATTGATGGGTTTAGCTGGTTGGATCCTTCAAATAATAAACTGTTTTATATGACTTTGTTTCAGTATGGTGCATTATGCCAGTATGTGATCACTAATTTAGCAAATCATGGTTAAGAGGTACGTGTGAACCTAGCTATTGTGATTCCAGCAAGGCTCAGATAAAGATCACTGGAAACAAACTTACCTTCTAACCCAGTGGTTCTCAACCTTTTTAATGCCGCGACCCCAACCGGTAGTAAGTCGAGGACTAAACCGGTCGTAAGTCGAGGACTAAACCGGTCGTAAGTCGAGGACTACCCAACCAGTCGTAAGTCGACTTTTCCTGCCCGGGAGCGCCGCGCATGCGTGGTTCCGCCCCCTGCGCCGACCGAGGTGTAGCTGGCAAGCGGCAGAGACGGAGCAGGCCGACCACCAGCTGGCCCAGCCCAAGGGAGGTAAGGCACCCGCCAGAAAAGGGAAAATGGCGGACAAAAAAAATGGCGGACAAAAAAATGGCGGACAGCCTTGCTTGGCGACCCCCGTGAAATGGTCGATCGACCCCAAATGGGGTCCCGACCCACAGGTTGAGAACCACTGTTCTAACCTGAAGCTGCTCTGCTCTGTGTCTACTTGCAATCTTAAGTTGTGTAAGAAAGCAATTACCTAAGGTCACTGCTGTTAGAGTGAGAAGAGATTGTCCACTGGTATGCATGGAGATGGAATAAGAAAGGGTGATAAGCTTTGCTGTGATAATTAAATTGCAGATCTTGTTTGTGAAGAAATGTATTGGTTTATTAGAAACAATTTAGTTTACCCAACAAGCAATGCAGAGACTGGCTTTAAGAAGTCTCTGGATATTTTTTCATTTACTTAGCCTGTTGGTTCATTGCTGTGCCTTGACAGTTATCTGGCAGAAGTGATCCATGCAACCCTGATTGATAGTGGTTACATTTTTTAATTGCCACATTGCTCAAGAATGGTAGTGCATGATGGGCACTGTGAAAAATTAAAGGGACTTCTTATCCCTGTCTGTGCTACTTGGAACACTAGATGTAACTGATTTTTCAAAACTGTACTGAGGCAGGTAGTTGTGGAAGATTTTGTCAGGGTGTTAGGACTTCTACAGTTGCTCAAAGATGCTAAGAGCTGATAATGGTCCTGCATTAAGTTAGTTACTATGAAAATATAAATCTGAAATCTTAATCCAGTTGATGGGATTACCCATTAATTTTTGCTAAGGAAAATGAATATGGGCAGCAGGTTAATAATGAAAAGATCCACGAAACAAATTAGATATAATATGACATTAAGATAAAGTGCACAAAAAACTATTTGAACACAATTCTAATACAGTTCTATTTGAAATTTTGCTGCCATTCAGTTCTAAAAAGAAAAAAATAAATCCGATTGTCTCAGGCTTTCCAGGCACATGTACATGCCTGTACTAAATATACTCTTTGTTTATATCCTTTTTATACAGTTTGCTGTGTGAAGCCCCAGTATTCCATCTGTATCTCCTAACATAAGAGGCACGAAAGCTTGACAGACATCCAAGAATATTGTACATCCAGCTGCCTGGCTTATGTCCTAAAATGTTTTTGCTGCTTATGTTCAGTGTGTGGTAAAATATATATGTGAACTGGAGAGAACTCTAGCCAACCTCTCTCCTCCATCAGTCCCCCTTTTTGTTTTCATTTTAATAATTGCATGATCTGCAAATATTATCATTTGCCTGATTATAGTTTGTTGAATAAGCCACAGTTCAAATGTTACATATATCTTGCTGTCTTGAGAATTGCATATCAAAATGACTAAATTCATACCAGCACGTTAGACTAAAACCTAACAGAACACATTATGTTTAATATTGGTGTGAATCCAGCATTGTGGTTTATAAGCCAACTGTGACTACTAATTCACTATTAGTATAACCCATAGTTCAGTGCAGTTTTTTTAACCAAGCATATGTGTTGAAGTGTGTTGGTGCCCTTTTGTTTTTTCAGAAATGGGGAGACTGTAAGTTTTAGTCCCCTCCCCCCACTTAGGCACAAAACCAGCCTGATGACCTTGGGCCAAACACTCTTTCTCAGCCCTAGGAAGCAGGCAATGGAAAATCACTTATGAAACTTTGCCAAGAAAACTGCAGGTACCTGTCCAGGCAGTTGTCAGGATTTACCATTGACTCAAAGATTTTCAAATAGGTTGCTTACCTGCTCAAAGTTATCCTTCTAGAATTGTTTTTACTACAGATGTTCCTCAACTTACAACCATTTGTTTAGCGATTGTTCAAAGTTAGAAGAGCACTGAAAAAAATGACTTACAACTGGCTCTCGCATTTACAATCGTCGCAGCATTCCCATGGTCATGTGATCAAAATTTGAGCGCTTGGCAGTAAGCATGTATTTTTGACAGTTGAAACATCCGGGGGTCATGTGATCGCCATTTGCACCCTTCCTGACTGGCTTCCAACAAAGTTAATGGGGGAAGCCAGATTCATTTAACAATTGCATAATTCACTTAACTGCAATGTTTCGCTTAATAACCATGGCAAAAAAGTCATAGAATGGGGTATGACTCACTTAACAATTGCCTTGTTTAGCAACAGACATTCTGGTCCCAACTGTGGTCATATGTCAAGGACTATCTGTATTGTTTTGCCAAGAGTTTTTTTAAAACGTGTGTTCTGAAAAGGCTTTTTTGTTCAGAAATTTGCAATGATTTTGATAAAATATCTGAACTTTAAAGTTGAATACTGAATTTGCATCTAATTTAATTGTCTTATCTTAAATAACACATTGCTTCTAAAGGGAATGCTTTGATTTTTGCAAATTTTATGCATAGATTTAGTTGCCTGGTTCACATATGGTATGTACTAAAATATGGTTTGGTGTTTGTAATATGATATGCTATATAAATCTAGATAATGTGGTTTATTGATCATGGTTTGTGGTTTAGTGTGCTGTGCAAACCCAGTAAACTATTTAAACTAGACTTAAGTAGATGACGGCATCACACGATATAGATACCAAACCATGGCCCAAGGATTAGGTCTCTTACAGTTACTTATTTTCTTTTATCTGTTGTAGCCTAGAATCAGATCCTGTATTGATTTTTGTTTTGTTTTATTTTTTGATATGATTGTAAGACTGATCAATTAATAAACTATGTATCTGTTACAATTATGCTTTCTTGGGACGTTTCCTGACATATATGCATTTAGTTTGCAGCTTGCATGATTTTTAATAATTTTAGGTTTGTGTTTGGAAATATTTTGTGAGGATTATTTTATTAAAGTGTTAAACTTGTGCACTATTGAAGATACTATTTTATAGTCAATTGCCTTTTTTGTTCTTTTAAAATGGGGCCTGTTGGGGAGAAATTGGTTAACAGCTGTGGGATCTGTGATATTGTGAATCAGGAGAAAGGTGCTGGAAACTGTGACTTAGAAAAGTATGAACAACAGCATAGAAATTAATATGGGTTTATTCTGAAAAGAAGAGGCAAGAAGGTAATGTATGTGTATGCACACACAGTACTTTTGAATGGCTAGGTAACAATTTTTACTCCAGTGTTGTTAAAGCATTGCAAATTTTTCCTGGAATTAGTTAAACCTGGCAAATAAACCCTTTCCTTTCCTTTCCTTTCCTTTCCTTTCCTTTTCTTCCCTTCCCTTCACTTCACTTCACTTCACTTCCCTTCTCTATTGAAATCTTTGTGCTAGCATTATATACATTTTAGGAAACATTGATTCTTGGGCTATGTGGGAATATTAAATGGAATAGTTAGAGATTTCTCTGTTAACCTCTCAACCTACTGAGGATCCAAAGGAAGAGAATATTAAGAGCATAGTTTTATCCCTCTGTACATCAGAAATAAACTCTAGCATTAACATATATATATATATCGTGGCAGTAATAAAAGTATCTGAACACCAGGATAAAAATCTTGTGCTCCCCCGCTCCCTCCCCACTATGACACTGACACAATCCATACGACCTACCTTACCATACATCAATGGCGTTTCTGAAGCCACGGCCAGACTGCTAGCCCCCTTCAGTGTAAAGGTGGCACATAAACCAGACCAGACCCTATGTACCAGGGTTCTGCGCCCCAAAGAGCCACTCCCCACTGGGGAGAAATCCTCGGTAATATATAAGATCAGGTGCAAAGACTGCCCCTGCAACTATGTTGGAGAAACCTCTAAGAGGCTTAGGACCAGGGTCCATGAACATGAGTTGGCAATTAAGAGGCAGGAACAACACTCACAGGTGTGGGCCCATATGACCAACTGTGGCCATGGGTTCGACCTCGCCAGCGTTGAGGCCATATCCCATGATACCACCAAGGGAGGCCGTTTCTTCAAGGAGGCCTGGCTGTCAGACAAGAACTCCATCAACCGTCACATAGATCTTACGCCAGCATACCAGGCATTAAAGGGGTGGGAAGAACAGTGCACCAATGGGAGACGAAGACAACTGACATATTCCTTACAAGATCAGGAGGATGAGACAGTAGGAGAGACCATCAGTGAGAACAAGGAACTGACAGTGCATCCCACAGGCAAGACAACCTCCCAGGCTCGGTTGGAAATGAGTGGGGAGGAGGGGGTGATGGTCAGGGACATCCCACAGGCAAGACAACCGCCCAGGTGTATGTACGCGAGCCAGGGGATGAATAAGGTTGATGGGTAAAGAGAATAGGGGGGAAGTGCACCCCACAGATTCCCAGAAAGCAAATAACTCAGTTCGGATAACAACGAAAAGGGGGGGGGAGATAGTGAGCAAGAACTATTGGATGGCCACCCCCAAGAAGCACACACACACATTGGGGAGCTAACAGCATTGGCGAGCAGGGGAAAGACCCCGACACGCCATGTGGATATTGTTTGGTGAGAAGGGAGGGGAGGATGCAGAATCTAGGCCTCAGCAATATTTTGTGGTACTGGCAAAAAAAGGAGTCTAACCCATAAGGAAGTAATTCTGTAGAGTTTCTCTGAATTTTACTCAAAAAACAGGAGAAATCCAAATCCCTGTTTATGGCACATAAATATTGATAATATGCTTACTCATGTGTAATGTATAATTAACACTTAAATTCTTGTAAGCACAATATCTTAGTCATTACAAATACCTTTTTTCTGATTTGACCAAAATATATGTATAGTTTACATAGTGATTTATGATGAATAGTATAGCTGTGAAACCAATTAAAATGGATCAGTTTAATAGCTAGCAAGCGATAGCATAAAATACTATGCAACATTGAAGGAAATGTTTGAAATGTATGGATGCCCAATTAGACAATTAAAAGGATACTTCCGTCATTCTGAATTAATGTTCTTCAAATATACTTTTTTCTTGCCCCTTTTTCTTTTTATCTACTGTTTTCTGTTTATTGTAGTTATTTATTTATATCCTATTACAACCTAAGCAAACAGCAAACCTGCTCTTTAAAAAATATGAAAAATATTAACAGTTCCATTATAAGCATTAAAAATAGGAATAACAAATTTAGAAATTAAACATTAAAAAAATACAGATAAACAGATATAAGATAAAAAGATGGGCAAATTAGCTATCTAGAACAGGGGTGTCAAACTGGCGGGCTGCAGGCCAGATGCATCACATGCATGCCACGCCCACCCCAGTTCCGCAAAGGCAAAAAAGTTATGAACGTCACGAAACATCACGTGACGCGATCGAGTTTGACACCCGTGATCTAGAACATTCTATGGAACAGCTCAGTTTTTATCATTGACCTGAGTGCCATCACAGAAACTTTGGAAGAATAAGAGATTAAATCAGGGGTAGGCTCAGGAATTCTGGGAGTTGAAGTCCACAAGTCATAAAAGAGCCAAGGTTGCCTACCCCTGGATTAAATGGATCCTGGCTGGGGAAGAAAGAGACAGAGCTACGTACAGGTCTGATCTGAAAAATTATTTTTCCTTGTCTGTTTTACTAGTAAGACTAATCCATCGCCTGAATTGGAAGGACATCAAAAAAACATATCAAGTACTATAAAGTTGGGAAGAGGAAATTTAACAACAGGTGCAAGATGGCTGAAATAATATGGTTTATATAGTGTTCCTCCTGCGGAATAAGCCTTCTTTTTTAATCAGTAAATTGAAGACACATTCACTGAGCATTTGGAAGCTTAAAGGCCACAGCATGCAATGCAAGAGATTCTGTGAGTGTTAGAAGAACTGAAAGACTTCCCTCAAGCGATAAATGTTGTCTACTTTCAACAGCATAAATGTCAAATGTTTGCCAGCCTAATTAGAGCAGTAGGTCAGCTACTGCTTTCCGTGTATAAACCTGGGCCATTAGCTACATCAAAAGGATATATTTTGCTAAATCATTTTTTAATGTTCTGATGTTGAAACTCAGCAGGATTATTTCCTCATGTAGTTTCATTAGTAAATATTAAAATGCATGCAAACATGTACACAAACACATAGTAAACATTTCAAACAGGATTACTTTGCAAAAGATAGTCTTCTGGTTTCAAAATACGTATCTTAAGAAAACAAAAGTGCTTCTTGCTTTAAAGTAGGTATAAATCAAAATATATAAGGATTTTAAGGTAAAATAGAAGAATCTATAGAAAATAATTAATCTCAGCTGAAAACCACACACAAGACCAAGTATCACATTGAAATCTATGCTGAAATAATCCTTACTAAATTAAAAGGGTTATAATAAAATTAATGGATTTAATTAATTGTAAATCAAGGTGAAATTAGATTAAGATTTAAACTACCTATGATGTATTGTTTGGAAATAATCATCCTGTTTCTTATTTGATACAGATAAATTATGTTATTTTAAAAAACAGAAACATGTTAGATATTTAGAAATGAACAGTTCAGGGATTCCCTCATGATACATTTCCCCTGCCTTTACAGAATAAAAGTGTTTCAGGACAGTAATATTTTCATTCACTATTAATTAGGAAATTAGCAAAAGCCGATTAAAATTGGTGCAAGGCAAAGTGTTTTTCATGCATATTATTCCATACACTTTTTCTGCTGCAGATTTACTGCTGGTAAGGTTCAATGTTTGGGTATTAGAAAATGCTGAACCGTCCCACAGAAAGTACTGAAATGGGCAAGCAAGGAAGTAAAAATGTTGAAGAAAAAGGCAGAAAGATATCTAGCCCCAAAAACGTGTGATTTAAGAAAGGTACCTTCTCAGTTGGATTTGAATACTGGAGGCCAGTATTTTCAGCTATTAACTATCCACATATGTTTTTTGACACCGGGTGGCTTTACTTGATCTGTATTCTCTTTATAGTGGGGAAGTTGATTTTGTGCAGGCAAAAGAGCAGAAAAGCATCTTTCAGATGGTAACGAATCAGTTATATATATATATCCCTTTTAGAAGTTCAAGCAGGAGTGTGCACAGGACACTTATTAGGGCTTAGCTCTAAATTGGGTTTTTGGAGATAGCTCAGATAATGTAGTAACATAAGATAGCTGTGAAAGTAATTCTTAAACTATTTCTAGCTAGCTTGGTATAAAAAATTGCCATTAGTTGTATTTTGTTGCTGTGTTCTTGTTGGATTGCAGAAATGTGATCAGGTGTAGGAGAAGAGCAGGCAGCCTGAGGGGGCGGAGTCAAGAGAGAACTTAGCCTAGAATCATTACATATCCATAAATGTTCCAAGTCCAGCCCCCTCCAAATTCCATTACCTTTTATTTAGCACCAATTTAGTGCTGTTCATTAGTTGACCAGATTCTTATGCATATGATTGATCAATAAATCTTCTGAACTTATGTGTGATCCTGATCCTTTGCACTTGACGTTAGGTGAACGTAGGAAAATGAGCATGCAACATTGTTAACCAAGAAGATTAGATCCTTTTATTTTTAACAATGTTTTGCAAACTGCAAGGAGCATGCCACAATTGATTCATTGTTATTCTTTATCCGTTTGTTTTCAGTAGATCTACAGAATATGTTTTGGTGCTTAAAAGCTTTTAATTTTCTTCTCAAAATTTAAACTGCTTAGTTATCTCTTAATTTAGCTTATGCTACAAATTGTCTTCCTAGATTTATCCAGGCTCTTCTCAAAATAGGGGAATTGGGGAATAAATAGATGTGAGAAGCCTTCCTCCTTCCTGATCCAATGGTTTCTTGTTTATTCACTGTTGGTGATCTCTGTGTGAATTGTGTAACCAGCCTGGTTCTTTTCTTCTACCACTCCTATCTCAAACCTATTTTATTCCTCAATTGAAATATTTTATATATGTTGTAAAATGTCCCAGACACTTAAGACTTCAAATTATTTTGTGTGTGTAAAAATATTTATAAAATATTTTAGACATTTTGGAAGAGGATAAATGCATTTCAACATAAGTATAGTATTTGTGACATGGTATTTATCCTTCATTTATTTATTTGTTAAATTTATTTGCCACCTCTTTTGCCCTTGGGCTATTCTAGGCAGCTTGCAATAACAAAAATGAAAAAATGAAATGTAAACATAACTGTAGTAATGGAATAATAGAATAAACAGTGAAAAACACATTGATACCAGTGCAATGGACTTTGAAGCTCCATTGTGTATATGAATTGGCAGAATATTTTCCTCCATATGGTCTATAAATTGTTTCATTGCTGCTCAGTATGGGGTTAGGATTCATTATCCACATCAACAATTTACTGAGAGTATATCTTCAGCTTCCCACTGAGTTAAACTGTTAGGATAACACTGTTGTCGCCTAATACAATATCCAAGTTGCTCTGATTGTTCATTCACAGTTGTAGAAGGCAAAAGCCCTGGAATCTTGATCTTGCTCTGATTTTGGAACTGAAGATTATTATCATGTTAAGCCTCGGGTAAAGTTGCCCCAGAGATATTTATTTAGAATACTCTTTTTTGAGATTGATATATGGCAACAGACTTCAGGATATTTTGCTTGATTGGTTGGTATCCCAACTTTTTGTCAGAAATATAACAATTCAGAATAAATATTGACCAATTTCATTTGTATTTCTTGCTAGATAGACAGAATGTTTAAGCCCAGTGGTTGACTTACAATTGTTAGATCCATAACCATTTTCACTACAGGATCTCTCTTTTTATATTTCTCGGTGACCTCTCCCATATCTCTAAGCTCCAAACTATTTTTAACACTTAAGTGGGCCAATTGAAATGATAATGAAAGAATTATATAAATTATATAGAAATGTATTATATATTGCTCTACAAATCTTAGAGTAGTATTTTGAAATACAGTATATAACCCATTCTGCTTTTGTAGGTGGTAGATGGAGAGTTCATGGATACATGTGGCCTTCCATACTCATTTTTGCAATCTCTGAAGCCCCAGAATCATATTACCTTAATTCAGTGGTAATAGACAATTTCTTCATGGCTTGATTTGTCTTTTTTCTTTTTTTTTTAAAAAAAGGCTAAAATATTGCACCCTTTCATTTTAAAAAGCACATAATTAAAATAGGACTGAAAGCACTGGACCTGCTGCCTTCAGTACTGATTTCACTGCAGGATTGCATATAACTATAGTATGTCTGTCAAGATTCAAAGTAAAGGAAGTTAATTATTCATGGTTTAGATTAATAATGCTAAAATTCTCTTACCACAAAGTGTTCTAAATAAAAATAAAATATTCAATTTGGGGATATTCTGTAAATTTGGCATGATAATTTGTTTATGTGATAACAAGAGAAAAATAAATCTTCACATGGCTTCTGAATAGATATATGTAGTAGCTTCTTTTAAGTACAGGTCGTCAACTTATGACTGTCAAGCCCAGAATTATGGTTGCAAGCCATGGTGGTCATTATTATTGCAATATTGGAATTCAACATTATGGAAGCACAAGCAATAGAACACAGTCAAACTAGAGTCTTGGACTTCAAGAGAGCTAATTTCAATAAACTTAGGGCTTGGGAAGGATTCCGTGGATGAGAATCCTCAAGGGGAAAACAACTCAAGAAGCTTGGGAAATTTTGAAAAATGAGATAATAAAAGCCCAGTCTAGCACAATACCAACAAAGAGGAAAAATAACAGCTCTCAAAACAAACCAGCATGGCTGCATAAAGAACTCTCTGACAAATTGAAAGATAAAAAGGACAAGTATAGAAAGTGGAAAGAGGGGCACATAACTAAGTCAGAATATCAGCAAATAGCCCGAGCCTCCAAAGATGAAGTGAGGAAAGCCAAGGCTCAAAATGAACTAAGGCTTGCGACCAAAGTCAAAGATAACAAAAAAAGCTTCTTTCAACATGTAAAAAACAAGAAAAAAGTGAAGGAAATGATTGGTCCATTAGTGGGTGAAAGTGGCAAGAAGGAGGCAAGCAACAGGGAGAAAGCAGAACTATTTAACTCATTTTTTGCATCTGTCTTTACAGAAAGGGAAAAAACCAGACCAACCTATTGAAAATAGTGCCATAAAAAACAGAATAGAAACGCAAGTTAAGATAGGCAAGCAAATGGTAAGTGAGCACCTGTCCAGCCTAGACGAGTTCAATTCGCCAGGACCAGATGGATTAAACCCCAAGGTTCTCAAGGAACTGGCAGATGTGATCTCAGAACCACTGAACTATATTTTTCAAAGATCCTGGAGCACAGGGGAACTACCAGAGGACTGGAAAAGAGCTGATGTAGTTCCCATCTACAAAAAAGGGAAAAAAATGGTCCCAGGAAATTACAGACCTATCAGCCTGACCTCAATACCTGGGAAGATCCTGGAAAAGATAATCAAACAATGAATCAACGAACACCTAGAGGCAAACAAAATCATTACTAAAAGCCAACATGGGTTTGTCAAAAATAGATCATGCCAGACAAATCTTATTGCATTCTTTGACCAAGTGACAAAATTAGTGGACCAGAGGAATGCTGTGGACATAATTTACTTGGACTTCAGTAAGGCATTTGATAAAGTAGATCACAACCTACTACTTGACAAAATAGAAAAATGTGGGGTAGAAAGCACCACCACCAGATGGATCCGTAGCTGGCTGACCGGCCGTACTCAGCATGTGGTCCTCAATGGAACTGCATCTACATGGAGCGAAGTGTGTAGTGGGGTGCCCCAGGGCTCTGTTCTGGGCCCAGTGCTCTTCAATATCTATATCAATGATTTGGATGAGGAGATAGATGGGGAAC
>NW_015386230.1:1982493-2009070 GCF_001527695.2 Protobothrops mucrosquamatus
TGAGGGATGCATGGCCATCAGAACTTCAAAAATGGGATGTAGGTAGCTTGGAGGGGAGGGTCTGTCATACCTTTACAAGATCACAAAGCAATTATTATTGAGTCCTGGAAGAACAGGAGCATACAGAGAAATTTCTCCTTTTTTGAATTTTCATGACTGTAGATTAAAATCCAAGGCTTTGAGAAAAAAAAAAAAAGATCAGGTGGTAATTAGGACTGGAATTTCCATCGCTAAATGCAATGCAGTCACAAAATGCAGCCAGGGGGTTCTTTTAGGCATCAGCAAAAGAAGCCTAGCATGTGAAAGAAAGTGTGCTGGTGTGAATGAAGAACCTTCTGATCAGGTTTTTGTTTCACACTGGGCCATTTGCATTTGTTCTTGTGCAGCTAGAATGATCCCCTTGGTTCTTTCTTCACTTTTCCTGCTCTTAGCCATTGGCAGGTGTTATCTTTGCTTCGCCTGCTTTTTTTTAATGTACAGGTAGTCCTCGACTTACATCAGTTCGTTTAGTAACCGCTTGAAGTTACAACGGCACTGAAAAAAGTGACTTATGACCATTTTCCAGACTTACGATGGTTGCTGCATCCTCATGGGCATGTGAGCAAAATTCAGACACTTGGCAACTAACTCATAATTTATGATGGTTGCAATGTCCGAAGGTCATGTGATCATCTTTTGCAACCTTCTGAAGCAAAGTCAGTGGGGAAGCCAGATTCACGTAACAACCATGTGAATAATTTAACACCAGCATTGATTCACTTAACAACTGTTAAGGTCATAAAATGAGGCAAAATTCACTTAACAAATGTCTCATTTATCAACATAAATTTGGGGCTCAATTGCGGTCATAAGTCGAGGACTACCTGTATTGGCTATGTAATACTTTGCCTTGCCATGTCTTATTTTTCCAGTACTTAGAAAGCCTTCATGGTGTACTAGCTTCAGTGAGTCTTCTTCACTGTCCTTCAGATATTCTTCGAATGCCCTTCTATTATTTCTAGGCATTTGATTATTCAATCATGTGGCAGGGAATTGAATTATTATTATTAAATTAAAATGTGTATGCTGTCTAACTCTCAGCGACACTCTTCTGAGGAATAGTTGGAGGCAGGTAAGAATAAAGAAGGCTGTGGAGACAACATTTGCTTTTTCAGGTATCTGGAGAAGACAGCAGAACTGTTCAGAAAATAATAATAATAATAATAATAATAATAATAATAATAATAATAATAATAATAATAATAATAATAATAATAATAATAATAATAATAATAATAATAAAGTTGGAAGGGACCTTGGAGGTCATCGAGTCCAACCCCCTGCTCAGGCAGGAAACCCTATACCATTTCGGACAAATGGCTGGGGAATGGAGGGGCAGAGTGGGGGCGGGCAGGGGGTGGAGCGGAGGCGGGGCCAGTTTTGGGGCACTCGGTCTCTAAAAGGTTCACCATCACTGGTTTAGAAACTAGAAGATCATTTGTTGAGGCTGTTGTAGTGATGAATTGGACAGGAGTTTGGATTAGATGACCTTCAAAATCCGTTCTAAACTTTATGTTCTATGAAGAGGACTTGCAATATTTATTTTGAGTAAAATAAGAAGAGAAAGTACATGCTGGTTGATTCAAGTTAACTCAGGTTTACTCAGCCTTCCATCCTACCGAGATTGGTAAAATGAGGACCCAGACTGTTGGGGGCAATATGCTTCATATAAACCACTTAGAGAGTGCTGTAAAACACTATGAAGTGGTATATAAGTCTAAGTGCTATTGCTATAGTATTTAAGAACTTATGTGAAGCTCTTTATTTCCTCCAGTGAATTCTGAAATTGTTAAAGGCTTCTTAGGGCAAATCTGCTTAGAGCAGTTGGACACTTGGGGTCTCAGGGTTATTGTTTTATAAATAAATATATTTGGCCATACTTTTGAAGAGGATAGTCAGGAACAGGAGCTGACAAAAACAGGCAGAGCTACTAATGATTTAGGAAAGTTTCCTCCATTAAAAAAAGGCATGCTTGTAAATTAGATCACACTGCATGTCAAAGTTCTTTAACCTAATTCTAAAAACAGTGCTTATCTTCCTGCTTTGCTGACCTCAATGATAACAACAGGAAGAATTTAGAAAGTTGTGCTACAGTGGGGAGGCAAAGTTTGTGAACTCTATAAGACTATATATAATCTGCAGGACCCATATTGTGATTAGAACTTCATCTAAATCTTAAGTGACTTTGATTAAACAGTGTACTGTATCATGTTCTTATTAAAGATATTGAGCCAAAATTCATTATCTTGATTTCTTATAAAATTTTACATTTAGTAACTAGTGGCAATTATTTAGCAGCCTTATCTTTCTTGTGCCTATTGATCAATGTCCCCCATTGGCTTGGAGATTTTCCTCATTCAACTCATAGATATTTTGGGTCTGCCTGTACTTCAATTCATGTCATAACATAACATTCTAATTCAATTGGAACATCAAACTCAAATTTGTCCCTTTAAGTGAGTTGATTGGTAGTAGTAGCTGTGAGAGAGATCTTGGAGTCCTAGTGGACAATCACTTAAATATGAGCCAGCAGTGTGCTGCAGCTGCCAAAAAAAGCTAATACAGTCCTAGACTGCATTAACAGAAGGATAGAATCAAGAGCACGTGAAGTGTTACTACCACTTTATAATACCTTGGTAAGAATACACTTGAAATATTGCATCCAGTTTTGGTTGCCATGATATAAAAAAGATGTTGAGACTCTAGAAAGAGTGCAGAGAAGTGCAACAGAAATAATTAGGGGACCGAAAGCCATGTCTAGTTTAATGAAAAGGACTAGGGGTGATAGCAGTGTTCCAATATCTAAGGGACTGCCACAAAGAAGAGGGAGTCAACCTATTCTCCAAAGCCTTTGAAGGCAGGACAAGAAGCAATGAATGGAAACTAATTAAGGAGAGGAGCAAACTAGAACTAAGGAGAAACTTCCTGACAGAACAATTGATCGGTGGAGCAACTTGTCTCCAAAAATTGTGGGTGCTGCAACGCTGAAGGATTTTAAGAAGAGATTGGACAACCATTTGAAATGGTATAGGGTTTCCTACTTGAGCGGGGAGTTGGACTAGAAGATCTCCAAACTCCCTTTCAATTATGTTATCCTGTTATACTGATTATTTTATACTGATTATTCCAGGACTTCATACCCTTTTTCCACTAAAAGCAGTGAATATTGTTTCTGGATTTTCAATAAAGACATGATACGGTAGACCAGGGGTCCCCAATCCCCGGTCCGTGGACCGGTACCAGGTTGCGGCATGCCAGCAATCGGTTACACAAACAAGCAAAGCCCCATCCATGGGATGCAGGCAGCACACAAAACTACACACTCTCCAGTCCGTGAAAAAACCTTTCTCTATGGAACAGATCCCTGGTGGCAAAAAGGTTGGGGAGCTCTGCGGTAGACATTTGGGATAGTGTTTGCTTAACCAGAATCCCTTTATTTATTAAGAGGACTTAGAGGAAACTGATCATGCTGTGGATTATAGTACTGCAGGATTTATTGAATAACAACAGAGGACACCCAGTTTAATCCAGGGATAGCCATGTAAATTCACTTATAAGCTTGAACCTATCAAACTGGTTTAGTATATATGCTTTCTTGAGTGCCTGGAAAAAAGGTGGAATATAAATCTTACAGAAAAACAGTTCAGCTGGCTGCTATACATAGTAATAGCTTTTTGTAACCTCAGCTCTTGCCATTGTGCCAACTTCTGAACATGAATTTGATATTTTAAAAATCTCATGTCTTTTTCCAATCACTTTTTGATCATTGATTGTTTTTATCAAAAGTACAACTATAACTTGTTTCCTGTATGTATACTTTCTTTTTTGGTAAAGCTTCCTTTTTCCTGTTTGGTTATGACTCTATAAAGTTAAACAGTTAGCTTCGTTCAAACTGTTAACACGTACTTCTCATTTGCAAATTGAAACTACATGCTGTAATGCAATAATTGTACTGGACAATTCATTAGTACTCTGATTTTCTCCAAAAATACATTGAGTTGTTTCTGTGATGGCAGCAAGGTAAGATTTTGGCAAACCTGCTAAGAATGACTTACCATTTCTTTGAAGAATAATATTCTGTGTTATTATGACAAGTAAGAATTCTGAAATCATCAGCCCAAAAGTAAATTAGGCTTATTTATCATTACAGAGTGACTTTTTTCAGTCTCCAGATTATGGTTGTAGATTAAATCTTATTTGTTAGTTAATATGCCTACCTAGTGATGTACCTTTCTCATTTTAATGAATCTCAATGCTTTGTTTTTTAAAAAATGTTTTCTTAAACTGCCTTTATTGTATGATACGAACTGAATGCTGTTTAAATCTATGAAATTATTTTGCCATGTGCTGTTGTTTAATTGAACATGACATGCAAGTTGTATATAGAATTGCTACAAATTTTGCAACATTACTAATTCTTAATTCAGATAATCAATTCTAAACAGATTTAATTTGCTGTTCTAGTTAAATATATTTGCAGAACTATTTGTTTGATGCTACTTTCCATGTCAGTGTTTATTTGTGGCACTGTGGAAAATAGCATCTCTTCCTTAATGTTATATATTTAAAGTCTTTGCTTTATTTAAAAAAGAATCAGCAAATCACCACTTCTTTACCATACGGTTAAACAGTAAGCAAAAGAATTCTCTGGGGAGATGAGAATTATTTGGCCTTTGAGTCATCTAGTCTGCAAGGTCTCTTAACTCTCCCCTCCCCCTCTCAGTAACTGCAGGTGCCTCAATTGATATGCATACAAATGAAATTCAGTTTTAGCTACCTCTTTCTCCTAAGCAAGAGGATAGAGACATGTTTATATATTTGTAGGTATTCCAGTTGGGGTCCCTACATGTTTGATGCTATCTTGGCTATCTCATATTCACCCTAAATGGGAAAATATATGGTGGCTGAGATTACCATGAGGAACCACTTGAAGTGACTCTTCCCAGAACTCAAAGGAAGTCATGCAGGCAGAATTTGAACCTTGCCTCATCCAGCCTGCATAAGAAAAGGAAGAAGTCAAGACATGGTCTTGATCCTGTTTTCCACTCTGGCTCCACTATATAAATATATGTTTAAAATTTAAATGTTCCAACTATAAAAGAGGCACAGACAGCAAAGCAAAGAGTTTTAGTTCTCATATTTCTTGAAATAACAATATATGTGTGTAATTTTCTTCACTTTGGGAAAAGAACAAGGAAGTTCCTACCACTGTGACTACCTGATTTTCTCTTGTTGATAGTAGGTCTCTAGAACAGGGGTGTCACACTGCCGGCCCACGGGCCGGATGTGTCATGCCAAAACCATGCCCACCCCAGCTCCAACAATGGAGAAAAAGTCGTGATACGTCGTGACACGTCACATGACGTTTCAAGTTTGACACCCCTGGTCTAGAATAAGCACTGATCCTGAGAATTGGAAGAAAGAAGCCCACTCTTCGGAAGATTAATTGGTAAGATTTTGAATCAACTGTCAATTTTCCATGGACTGAATTTGCATCGTGATTGATTTATTGATTGTGAGCCATCAAGTTGGTGTCAGCTCTTAAGTTGACATTAAGTTGAATTTACCTA
This sequence comes from Protobothrops mucrosquamatus, assembly GCF_001527695.2. Classification (NCBI taxonomy): domain Eukaryota; kingdom Metazoa; phylum Chordata; class Lepidosauria; order Squamata; family Viperidae; genus Protobothrops; species Protobothrops mucrosquamatus. Next base: position 1,988,103 of record NW_015386230.1, read on the forward strand.
AGAGCATCTATCCCCAGCTTGGCCCTTCAGGTCTTCCAATGGTGCACCTGTTAGTGCTATAATTGAGTCCATCCATATTGATGCTGGTCATCTTTTCTTTTCTTCTTTTTCCAGCATGACAGACATCTCCAAATTTCTTGCTGGTTCCCTTAGTGCTGGTAGACAATCATTAAAAGGCAGAAGCTACCTATCACTTCAGTATCTTTATTGAAACTGGTTGCATTTTCTGTTATCATAAGCGAGTTTTAGAGCTTTGCAATCATTTGCATTTTCAGCTATTAGTGTCATCAGTGTAGTGCAGGTTGTTGATGATTTTCTTCAATTTTTAAAACCATGATCATCTTCCTTCAGTCCTGCTTCCTTAATATATTTTCCACATATAAGTTGAATAAATAATAAGCGAGTATACAGCTTTGTCTCATTCCTTTGCCAGCCTGGAGCCAATCTATTTTGCCACATTCTGTCTGTACTGTGACTTCTTGTCCTGGTTATAGGTTTTGCATGAGAATTCCTATTTTTCTAAACACCTTTCATAATTTGACATAATTGACACTATCAGTTGCCTTTCTGTAATCAATGCAGCACATACTGGCTTCCTTTTGGTATTCTTTGGTTTTGGCAATTACCCAGCATGAATCAGCAATAATGTTTCATGTTCTTCTACCTTTTTAAAAAAATGCCAGCTCTTTAGAAAAGGTGGAAGAACATGAAACATTATTTAGGGTTCCAATCTGTGTCAGATGTTCCTCGGTTTTATTTTGCTTTTCTGTGAAATTAAGGATATTGTATGATAGCTTGCACGTTGTGTATGGAGATTCCCCATCATTCTTCTATTCTATTCTTCTATTCTCCACCATTCAATCAGAACTGAAGAAACTTCTTGGATGGGAAGTGAAATGTTTTCAAGGGAACGAAACCAAGGAAGTCCAGTTGCCTTTTGAAAAGCACTTTTGGTGGCTTCCACATTCTATGAGGTCACCTTTCTTTAGTATTGGTATGTAGGTTGCCCTTTTCCAATCTGTTGGCTACTGTAACATTCTCCAGATTTTCTAGCATAGTTTGATTACAAGTAGTCCTCTACTTACGACTACAGTTGCTACCAGAATTTCTATTTCTAAGGAAGGTAGTTGTTAAGTGAGTTTGCATCTGATTTTATGACCTTTCTGCCACAGTTGTTAAGCGAATCATTGCAGTTATTAAGTAAATCACATGATTGTTAAGTGAATCCAGCTTCCCCCATGAACTTTGTTTGGAAGCTTGCTTGGAAGATAGTGAACACATGAACATGTGAATGATTGTAATACATTACACCATTGTAAATACATGCTGGTTGCCAAGTGCCCATATTTTGATCATATGACGATTGGGATGTCTTAAGTGTGAGGACTGGCAATAAGTCACTTTTTCAGTCCCATTTTTTCACTGTCATTATAGCTTTGAATGGTTGCTAAATGAATGGTTGTAGGTTGAGGATGACCTATAAAACTTCTACTGATTCTTCTTTTATTTTTCCTATAACTTTTCTATGAGTGTTACAACAGCAGAATTTCAGTACTGTATATTCTTTCCACCTTTGATTCTTCTTTGAATCAGTTACTATCAGTCCAGTGATTTTCTTTAGCATATCAGTTTTTAGGCTGGAACCTAAAATTTCTATAGTAGTGGTATAGATAAGATGTCAGTGCTTTGCCATTGTAACATGATTCCACGTCTCTTTTTGTGGCCAAAATCCTGCCATTTTGAGGTCAAGCACCAACCATATAACAATATAAAGTAGAGGCACCATAGTTAAATCAAGTCTGTCTGGAGGAGAATCCTGAAGCATTAGTTGTCAGAAGTAGTATTGAAATTAACTTTCCCTCTATTATTTGGCTTGGTCATAAGGCAGAAATGGGCGACTTCTAGTGGGTCTAAACCACAGATGTCACAGGTGAGCGGCTTCAATCTGTCAAATAACTAAGGTCAGATTTATTTATTTATTTATTTATTTATTTTTAGTAGGGAAAGTGGGTTTTTTTTCTTTTTCTTTTTAATCATGTTATCTCTATTTTGATGATTTTGTGGGGACTGCACCAGTCACCATCAGGAAGGAACCTCAGAATGCAAGCAGAGATCATGACTCCTAGTGAAGAACTTAAATTAAGGATAGTCTTTTTTTAATCATATGTAGAATATCCTGTGTATGTAATATGTTACATTACGTCCTGTAATATGTATGTTAGGAATTGTCTCGGTTCAAAAATAAAGTTCAATCTATTCTGAGGTGTAAAGTCTCTTGAAAGTCAGCATAAAATATATTTTGATTCACTGCACAGCTACGTCAATAACCTTTGGATTTCTATATTATAATGCTGAATCTGGCTTCAAGTAATGTCATACTATCTGTTCTAAGTTCCTATTTTGCAGACTGTGGATTTTATTGAGGAAGTCAGCTATTGAATAAGTTCTGTATTTACTAATAGTGTTCCTTAAAAAGAAGAAAATCACTTTGCACTTTTGTTTTGAATCATGTACTAATAAATCTTTTGTCTCTTTCATCATGCAATCTCCTAATATGTGCTTGGTTCTGATTTGAAATCTATTCTAGTGATAGTTCGAATTCTTCAATAACTCAAAAGCATCTTATACAATCTTTTCAAACCCAGTGTCACTTCTTGAGCACTTTAGAAACAGTTCGGTGTTAAACAGCTGTTGTGTAACAGAAAGTTTGCTGAAAGCTGTTCTCTGAAGTGGTTTACTTGTAAGGTTCATCTCTAAATCATTGAAATTGAAAATTTTTAAACTTTCAAAAGCTGTTTTGCAAGAGAGTCTACGTTTACACACACTATCATTTTAGGACAGTAGAATTAGAACTTTCATAGATGTTTCCAGGCACACACTGAAGTGCTTCAAAGCATTAGTATGACTTTTCAAAATTATGTAACTATATTTTCAAAAATTAGACCTTGCAAAGATGTAACAATGTGTTGGACTTGAGGAAAAAATATACATAAGCATTATGTCAAATCAAAGCAATTATTTGGGCCAAATAACATTTGGCAGTATCTGGTAGCTTCTCATAAAGTTTTGTTCAAGTCAAGCTTGACTCATGGTGGCTTCATGTCCAGGTAGCTTTCTTGTCAGCTACACAGGTATAGTTTGCCTTACATTTTATGTTTTGTCTTGTTTTGCCCTCTTGGTTAGCCCTGGTGTTCCTAGGAAATCCCATTCAGGTTCTAAATAGGCTGAACACCATTCATTTACTTGAGCAAGTAGTATTAATATGGGAAGTTATTTTAGAGTTATATTACTTTGCTCTGTAATTAAATTACATTTTCTCAATTCAACCAATCTTGTTTTAAATAAGTTTACATAATCATACATTTTTCTGAGAATTGCCATAACTAAATTAATTTTAATTAGCTGTTTAATATATTATTTTTTTCAGAGTAAGTGGATTGCAGCAACAGGCATGTGGCTTCTTACCTCTATCATACTAGGTAACATAGGTCAGCTGTACATCCTGTATAATCTCAGAGGTTTTTTTGTTAAACAGCCATACTAAATGAAGTTTACATTGGCTTTAGCCAACTCATTCTAGTGAAGTCAGAACCATAGGTTTGTGATTTCCTGTTGGCCTGGGAGAAAAATATATTACTGCGTTCACATACAATAGTTAAAAAAATATCTGGTTAACCAACAGGAATTAGATCTGCTTGTTGTCATTTATAGTAAGAGAAACAACTCATATTTTCCCATAGCTTTCCCAGCTGTAGAATATACTGCTGAAGTTTTATGTGACTGGTGTGATCTATTTTGCTTATAAGTACATATTGTGGTCCAGCTGTTTTTGGACTAATATTACAGATACATAATTTGGCCCTTGCTTGTTGACATAAGTTAGAGAGAACTAGAATGATAAATTATCTCACCCTCTTCAGTACCGATATCTGCTTGCATATTGTTTGATGTGATATTTTTTTCTTCGCTTTCTTTCTTTCTTTACTGCTTGAACAAAAACATGAAACTGTATGTTCAGGGCTGTTTCTCAGAGGCTCTGATGAATGAGACATTGCAGAAAACTTTTAAAATCCTGCTGATCTTCTGGGACAGAGTTTTTGTTTCTCTGGAGCAGTGTTTCTCAACCTTAGCAACTTTAAGATGTGTGGATTTCAGCTCACAAAATTCCCTAGCCAGTATGCTGGCTTGGGAATTCTGGGAGTTGAAGTCCACAGAACTTAAAATTACAAGGTACAGGGAACACAGCTGTGGAGTACGGTGGAGCAGCGGGGATGAACAGGGATATTGGAGAAACAGTTTGGTGTAATGGTTAAAGATGCTGTCCTAGAAACCAGGAGAGTGAGAATTCTAATCCTGCCTTAGGCATGAGAAAGCCAGCTGGATGTCTTTAGTCCAGTCACTCTTTTCAACCCAACCCATCTCATGGGGCTGTTTTTGTGGGGAAAATAGAATGATGAAGAGGAGCATTATGTATATTTGCTGCATTGAGTTATCTATAAAGTAACAGAGGCAGGGATAAAAATCTAACAAAATAAATACGATACCTTGGTAGTGATGATGGTAATGTAGACATATGTGCATAACTGGTGAGCTCTCAAAATAACAGTGTTCCTCCACCCTACAAGGTCTCTTGATCTTACATAATAAAATTAACATGCAAGTTACTGAGATATTAAAAATTAGGATTTCTTTAACAAAAGGAGAATAAGAAAAAAGTTAGTATTAAGTCTGTAAATAACAAAATTAGAACAGTGGAATCTAACAGTAAGGAAATAATTCTAAAAATTATTCTTGTTTGTATACCTCAGGAGCTGAGTTGGAGATAATTGTAGTCAGTTCATTCAGTTAATAGTGGAGCAGCTGTCACCATGAAAGATTAGTGAGGGGGAAAACGTATTATTTCAGTCCTTCCCTTGTATGGCTTTATTTTTTGGGGATACCTATTTCTCTCTACTTTTCAGAATCTTTTTCAACCACTTGAATTAAAAAAGTTTTAAGGACATCCACTTCTTGATCATCTAAAATCAAAACTTGATATATTTCAAGCATTCCAGAAAGGCTTCATGCGCAGTCTTAAATTTCAGATATATTGGAAAATTTCATTTGGCTGCAAATGCCAACACCAACACATCAGAGGGGGCTGCACTGTTATGATATAAACCTAACCAACCTTTGTTTCACTGAATCAAATGGAAGAAAAAGGTGTGATGTCATTGTAAAACAACTTTGTAAGACTTGAGAGAATATGAAGATACAGAAAGGTATCTAGCACTATGTATGAGAGAGATCCTCTTTTCCTCATGTAGCTAACGTAGTTACTGTAAAAAGTTGCTTCACATTGTTGACCGGGTTAATTTAATTATTTTCTTTACAGCCTGTCAGAATTTCTGTATAGTCTTGAACAGAGATACTTTTTCCAGTCAGGGAACTATCCCAAAGTTATTTATATCTTATGGTAATTGAACCAAAGTTTTGCATGCCAAAGTTATAGACTACTGAATTACAACTTGGCCAAAGTGCTTTTGTGTTGGTGTTATAATTTGGTCTTAAATGATGAGGGTTGAAATGCAATACACCAGGAACATCTTCTGCTCAAAATGAATGAGAACTATGATGCTGTGACTCATTTCCTGCCAGATGTAAAAACAGATCTATAGCTGCTGCACAAATCATCAGCCCCAGCTCTTCCTTCTCCTCCTCTTTGTATGGCATCACATTATTGTGGTACATATTTCATTGCCTTTTTTCAAATTCACTAGGGCTTAGGAAAATAATTGCTGAATGATATTACATCATGTTATATAAACCCAAACATTTCAATGCAGCAATAGAGGGCAGCTTTTCTGCAGCAATCTTACCATCCACCATAGTGTCTCATTCAGTCCCCAAAGAAATTAGACACTCCAAGTGTTGTCATGTGTTTTTAAAAACTGCTACTTACTTGAAAGTTGTAATCCCAGCAGTCAACATTAATCGCTAAGTGTACTTACAATATACAAATTGTTAAATGTTGGTGATTGGGATCGTTTCCAGAAGAATAGTTCAATGTTTCCTTTTTCTACACAATGATGATTCTTGCCAAGTTTGTGATTTAGGAGAAATAAGTTCTAACTACTTGGTTGGCCTCACCCTGACAATTAAAAATACCCATAAGACCAGGGCTTTTTTTCTCATAGAACGCCCAGAACGGAGTTCCGGCACCTTTTTTGGATGGAACCTTGTAGGGTAGGCAAGGCGGGTTGTATTATGTGTGTGAGTTCCGGCACCTTTTTTTTTTTTTAGAAAAAAAGCACTGCATAAGACCATTAGTTGTTTCAAAAGTTGGTATGTAGAGATTCAAGAATCTGGCTCCTTGATATACTAGGTACCAGAAATCCAGAAATTAGAACGCTCACAGCTGCCAAACATAAGCTTCAAGGATATAGTTCCTTCTAACCCTCACAGCAATCTTTTTTGTTGTTGCCATTAATATAAATGTACATGCACTCAAAAAACTGGAGGTTTTTTCATCACTTTTGATAGCTCCATCTATTTTGTGAATTCTGGTGGATTGATAACCCAACACATTTAGACAGTACCAACTTGGATGACAAGTATTAAGTATTGACACTTCATGATTTTAAGTAGGAGTCTTTGTCAGGAGATTGCCTGGAAATCTGGGGTGGAACAGGATTTTTAAAAAGAGAGAAAGGGATCATCTTGTGTGTGAGAACCTTTTTCCATTATTCAGCATGAAGAAAAGCTTTCCTTTATCTGCCACTATTGAGCCTAGTATTAGGACATGCAACATACAGGGACATATAGCTCTCTGATCCTTTTTTGGGGGGAAAGACTTCCAATGGCTGTGAGTGGACTTGAACTGCCTGGGTTGAGTTTAGTAGTAGTAATGATGATGATGATGATTATGATGATGATGATGATGATGATGCACTGAAATTAGTATATCAGGAAGACTTACCGACTACCGGAGAGACCAAACTACCCTACTGCTCTGGGACTTCAAAGTTCAAACAGACAAGCACCTGCAACAAAACACCCCGGACTAAACAATTGTCGATAAGAAAGACAAAAAAATCTGAATAGTGGATGTGGCAGTGCCTGGAGACAGCAAAATAGACGAGAAAGAACTGGAGAAAATAACAAAATACAAAGACCTATAAATAGAAATAGAAAGACTGTGGCAAAGGCAAGCAAGGGTAGTAATAGGCTCCTTGGGTGCAATCCCAAAACACTTGAACACCATTGGCATTGACAAATTCACCATTAGTCAATTGTAAAAGGCGGCCTTACTAGGAACTGCTTCCATCATGTGACGATATTTGTAATACTATCAAACATCCACATCTGCCTATCCCAGGTCTTTGGTAAGGACACGATAGGTAGACAAAAATGCCAAATCCAGTCTGAACATCTGGCTGACTGTGCGATGATTAATAATAATAATAGTAATAGTAATAGTAATAGTAATAATAATATTGGAAGGTCATCTAGTCCAACCCTCTGCTCAGGCAGGAAACCCTATACCATTTCAAACAAATGGCTGTCCAGTCTCTTCTTAAAAACTTCCAGTGTTGGAGCATTCACAGCTTCTGGAGGCAGGTTGTTCCACTGATTAATTGTTCTAACTGTCAGAAAATTTCTTCTTAGTTCTAGGTTGCTTCTCTCTTTGGTTAGTTTCCATCCGTTGCTTTTTGTCCTGCCTTCAGGTGCTTTGGAAAATAGCTTGACTCCCTCTTCTTTGTGGCAGCCCCTAAGATATTGGAACACTGCTATCATGTCACCCCTCATCCTTCTCTTCATTAGACTAGACATACCCAATTCCAGCAACCGTTCCTTACATGTTTTAGCCTCCAGTCCCCTAATTATCTTTGTTGCTCTTCTCTGTACTCTTGCTAGAGTCTCAACATCTTTTTTACATCATGGTGACCAAAACTGGATGCAGTATTCCAAGTGTGGTCTTACCAAGGCATTGTAAAGTGGTATTAACACTTCACGTGATCTTGATTCTATCCCTCTGTTAATGCAGCCTAGCACTGTGTTGGCTTTTTTGGTAGCTGCAGCACACTGCTGGCTCATATTTAAGTGATTGTCCACTAGGACTCCAAGATCCTTCTCACAGTTGCTACTTTTGAGCAAGGTACCACCTATATTATACCTGTGCATTTGGTTTTTCTTGCTTAAATGTAGAACCTTACTTTTTTCACCATTGAATTTCATTTTATTAGATAGTGCCCAATATTCAAGTCTGTCAAGATCCTTCTGTATCTTAAGCCTATCTTCTGGAGTGTTGGCTATTCCTTCCAGCTTAGCGTTGTCTACAAATTTGATGAGTTCCCCATCTATCCCCTCATCCAAATTGTTGATGAAGATGTTGAAGAGCATTGGGCCCTGGGGCACTCCACTACACACTTCCCTCCATGTAGATGTGGTTCCATTGAGGACCACATGCTGAGTACAGCCGGTCAGCCGGCTACGAATCCATCTGGTGGTGATGCTGTCTAACCCACATTTTTCTATCTTATCATGTAGTAGGTTGTGGTCTACTTTATCAAATGCCTTATTGAAGTCCAAGTAAATTATATCTACAGCATTCCTCTGGTCCACTAATTTTGTCACCTTGTCAAAGAATGCAATAAGATTTGTCTGGCGTGATCTGTTTTTGAAAAACCCATGTTTCCTTTTGGTAATGACTGTCTGCCTCTAGGTGTTCGCTGATTCATTGCTTGATTATCTTTTCCAAGATCTTCCCAGGAATTGAGGTCAGGCTGATAGGTCTGTAGTTTCCTGGATCCATTTTTTTCCTTTTTTGAAGATGGGAACTACATCAGCTCTTTTCCAGTCCTCTGGTAGTTCCCCTGTGCTCCAGGATCTTTGAAAGATATAGTTCAGTGGTTCTGAGATCACATATGCCAGTTCCTTCAGAACTTTGGGATGTAATCCATCTGATCCTGGTGATTTGAACTCATCTGGGGTGGACAGGTGCTCACTCACCATTTTCTTGCCTATCTTAACTTGTATTTCTAATCTGTTTTTTATGGTACTGTTTTTGATAGATTGGGCTGTTTTTTCCCTTTATGTAAATACGGGTGCAAAAAACAAGTTGAATAGTTCTGCTTGTCACCTTCTTGCCACTTTCTCCCACTAGTGGACCAATCATTTCCTTAACTTTTTTCTTGTTTTTTACATGTTGAAAGAAGCTTTCTAAAAGAAAAGTTTTTTAAATCTGAAATTAGAACCCAGCAGCACCATGATATGGCTTATCCATTATAAACTCCACATTTGTAGCACCATAAGAACATGAGTGTCATCTTAGATAACACCACTGACCCATCAGGATGGCATTCTGTGCCCACATTGCCAAACCAGATGCTTTCAGGAAGGCCTGTGATGTGAACCAGAGAGTGATAACTTTTTCTTACTATTTGAATATAGCAGTCAGTTTTTAAGGAAGTGGTAAACAGCTCTTTAGACTACTGGCCCCTGATAGTCCAATCTTCCAGGCGTCTTTTAAAATATTCTAAATTGGTAGCCATCATTCTAATTGCACAATGAAATTATACATTATTTAAAGATGTGTGTGTGTGTGTGCAAGTGTTTTTTTTTGGGGGGGGAGGGATTCTCATTCTGCATTATATCCTTTTAGGTATGTACACAGTATTCCAATATAGTCACTTTGATTTAGCTAAGGGGATTTTAATATTGGTGCTTTATTTTAAAATCTGCGAATTTTGCCTCCCCCCTGTTACATTCTCAGTTGATATTTTCTTTGACTTATTCACCATGACTCTAGGATTCCTTCCCCAATCAGTTGCTGCCAAGTGCCAGCAACTTTCAACCCATTCATTAATGTATGAAGTTAGAATTTTTTTTGCTGATGTGCATTATTCTGTGTGGGACCCCCATTTGACATCTGGCACTCATTCATTCGTCTAGTTTGGAGAAATATTTTTGGAGCTCTTTGCTGTATTTTTTATTTTCCTCTTGTGATAAATTTTGTAGTGTTGGCAAATTTGGCCACCTCTGTGCTGAAATGTAGTAACAAAACAAATAAAAATGCTCTGGCCCCAGGGTGGAAGTCTCTCCAGTACACATTGCAGAGCATTAATTGTAGTTTTGTTGGATCAGAATTCTAGTTCTCATACCAACAACTCCACTAGATTGAGTTGGAATTCTAATCACAATTTTATCTTGATCAATATTTACTTTTCTATTTTTAGAAGTATTTTGTGATTGCATTCTTCTATCCTAGAATGCACTCTATGTGAAATACACTATAAGAGAACTATAAGTTAAAAAAAGTGCTTTTAATCTTAACTGTAGCACTTTTTACTGTTTTTTTTTAACATTCTTAACCTAAAAAGTAGATTAGGGAGGAGGTGATACAATAAGAAAAGAGAAAAATATTTGTCCTTTTATTTCTCTGCATAGAATTACTGCTAATAGTTTGCTTAACAAGTATCCAGTACTGTTATTTAAGGCAGAGACATCAGTAGTGTAGTACAAGAAAGATGTTTCATTCACATAAAAAGCTGTGTCTTTTTCATTAAAACAAAAAACAAAATAAAGTTTCTATATAGAAGATTGGTTAAGACTTGTTTTGGTTGTTTTTTTTATGTCTGTTGGGTATGATAAATTAGATTGTTGTTAAATTACTTTATTTTTAATATGTGTATAATTAAATGAGGTTAGATTTCTTTGATTTAGCTGGCAACAATTAAAAAACCCTCTTCATACAATTTGTGTAATGGGTATACACAAACTGGTATTTGTGCAATAGGACTTTCTGTACTTTTCTTCATTTGCACCCTATCTCCAAAATTTCTTTGGTGCTTTTTGGGGAATTGGAAGGGACAAAAACAATCTAGTTTGCCATTCCATTTGTTCTGTTGGCAGGCGAACTCAAATTCTTAAATCCTATAAGGAGAAGTTCTGAAGTGAACAGTCATCTTAGCATTTCCCTTGGAACATAGGATGTTCAAGTAAGGATAAAGGGCTTGTAAGAAAATTGAGATAGATTAAGTCCTGGGCTTCAGATAAACCTATGAAACAAACAGAATTCCTTCTACATGGGAACTTCTAAAGAAACTACAAGCAAGAGGCAAAATTATTATTTTTTCCTCTGATAGCACAAACCAGTACAATCAGATCAGCATTGCAGAAATCTCTGAAGGCATGAAACTGGGTAGGAGACCTATTTTACCATATAATATGCATTTTGTGTGCATATGATCATTTTTAAATATTTTCAGACTAGAGAGAATGTGTGAATCAGTCCTTTCATTTTCACATGTGTTCATAAGTCTGTTTCATACTTATTTGTTTTAGTCAGCGTTGGAAAAACAAAAACAAATTTGCATTTAAACATGAAAATGTTTTTTTCCCCACAGACAGCGTGTTCTTCTATTTTATCCAAAATAAAAAATGGAGAGACTACAAGATAATGTTCAGATTTCCATTTGGGAAGTTTGAATTGAATCATTTCATTTAAAATGCAAATATCTAAAATTCTGAAGCACTGCTATTTCAGACTATAAAATATATCACAGATCTTGTGCTTGTCTTTGATTTACTGTTTATTCTTATTGATTTATTTTTCAGTGAACAGAGTATATGCCAAGCCCGGGCATCAGTTATGGTTTATGACGATACCAGTAAGAAATGGGTGCCAATAAAGCCTGGACAACAGGGCTTCAGCCGAATCAACATCTATCACAACACGGCCAGCAACACATTTAGAGTAGTTGGAGTTAAACTTCAAGATCAACAAGTGAGTGTTTTTTCAGCATTTCAACCATACAAATTTTAAAATAGAATTCAAAGAACAGTGGTTGTTCTGTGTTTTAGAAAAAGGTATATTAGTGTGTATATGTACATATAAACTTTTTATTTTAAGAATACATTCTTTCCTCTGTGGTTGAAATACATAATTTATGCTGAGCAAAGGATGCCTTATGCTGAAGTGGGCTGTTGCTCCACTTAACTGTCTCAAGTGGTTACAAGAAGTTCTCCAGGGTTTCAGATAATTCCAGCATTACCATGAGATGCCAAATTATATATTGTTCTACTTCAAACCACACAAGACAGCTTGCTTTACAAGAAAACTCTCATTAGCACAATAATCTTCCATAGTTGTCATTTGCTATGAAAGTCCCTTTGAACCCTATGGCCTTAATGATTTTCAAAAGGCAAGCAAGTTGAAGCTCTCCATATCTTCAGAAACAAGATGTTTCTTATCTGGACTTGAATGAGCAGCTTCATTCCTCAGCAGCCCTTAAGATATGTTCCCAGAACTAACCCTAGTCAATAAAGATGATATAATAAGCACCAGGCATGTAGGAATTAAAAAGTTAAAAAACTCAAATTGGCTGGAAGCCTATTGGTTACCAGTAGACTAACTTCAATAATGTGGAAACTACTAAACTGGCTTTTTTTGCAGAAATAAATTGGGTTACTTCAGTTTGGCCAGTTTCAATTTCTGAGTCATTCAGGGGCAACTCCAAGATAAAAATATTGTAGTAATCTAAACATGAGGTGGGAATGAATCACAGTTATATGGGCTTTCTGTTTCCAAAATGTGTGTGTTTGGCTCATCAGTCAAATTGGAAGGTCTCCTAGCCAGTTTTTACCTGATGCTCAAGTAGGAACCAGTGCTTCTTTGAATTTTTGCAGGCAGTCTACAAGAATACCATAATTGATGGTATGAAATGCTCTTAGATGTGCTATAGGACCACATACAATCCAGCTATATATACCTTGACATAGATGATCCCACCAGAGTAACCCATATTGTTTCTTTTCCATGTCAAGGCCTGAATAATGATTGAAATGTATCTATATGATCCATTTCTTTTAGGATTTTCTGTAGATGAAGCCCTGTTATCTTCTCTAAAAAAAGAAGATTGAAGATTGGGCAGAAGTTCTGTAATATAGCTGGATAGAAGTATGCTTCCTTCACAGTAGATGGTTTCTCTCTTTCCATCAGAGTGGTATTATTTACCTTCCAGATCTAACGGAATGCATTCTACTTAGGAAGCTAGGAATGGCATAAATCCAATCATGCTGCAGAGGATTGTTTTCACTTTCTTGATCTCTACAAGCTCAAAAGGATCCCAGATAATCTTGTTAGACGTTACCCTTGTCACCTCATAAGATTCTGTCCAATTAGTGTCCATCTTCAATGAATGTGAGTCATTTTATCTCAAAGAATCCCATAAAATTATTTTGGTGGTCAGCAGAGAGATCAGCTTCTTTACCCAAGTCTGTTAGGTGATATGCGTCTGGAGACAATAGAAAAAGCTGTAAAGAAAACACATTCCACTCCTTATATGCCACTAAATACTCCTAAACAATGGGCACTCACTCATTGTCTTCTGCCAACATTGCTGTATCTCTCTCTTTAGCTGCTTCATTTCTTGAAGCTTTACAGAAAGGGAGGCCCTCAATCTGCAACTTGGGAAACCCTGCTTGTTTTCAATCATGTTTAATGTTCTTGTTGAATCCCAGAAAACAGCTATTTGAAGACTGGAAAAATTCCTAGGTGCCCTCAGGAAATCTCTGGGATTTATTAGCTGCCTGGGGCAGGCCATTTTAACCAACCCATTGCACTCACAGAGGTCAGGCAAGGTGACAATGTGCATAAATGATTGAACTGATGACAGCGCCCTCTACTTTCAACTCACATTGTTGCTACACCTTGCAGAATATACTTTACTTTAAACTGATTTAGGCATTTGGATCTGAGGAGGAAGAATACCTAGACTGAAAAGAGCAATATTTATGATATGGGGGGGGGGGAGCAGGGGAGTTAGAAGTCTGAGCTGTGAGGGCAGAGCAAAACGAGTTGTATAGATTCTGGAGACTCACTGTTGGTGACTCTGGCAGAACTGTTGAGATAAACCCTACCTCATTTATAAATATTTGCTTTACGTGTGTGTATGGGGGGGCAAGCTATAATCCCTAGGATCTCCAGTTAAAAGGATCAGATAACAGGTGTTGAGAAAGATTTCTTGGGCTACTAAGAGAATAGACAATACTGGGCTAAATGAAACGACAGAACAATCTGATGTAAGATATCGTCTTATTTGTTTTCTGCCTTTCTGGTAATATATTTTGGGGGGGGAAATAAAAATTTATTTCAAAAAGAAAATAACAAATTCTTACATAAAGAGAAAAACAAGGTATATAATATCTGACTATACAATAATGTTAAGATGATAACATGAGTTTATGTGTATTTTTTCTGCGAATTATTAGAATTAGAATTAGTAGCTGCTAATTCATTATTATTTTAGGTTGTTGTGCTGCCTTTTAGGCTATTTCTCCTTCTGATGCAGCTAATATTAACCCATTCATAAAACTAGATAATAAAATTATGCACTATTATAGTAGTAAAAACAATCATATGAAAATAATGGCATCAGATTAAAGCATATGTTCTTAGTGACTGCTCATTTCTTCTATTTCAATTTCAGGTAGTGATTAATTATTCAATTGTGAAAGGATTGAAGTACAATCAGGCAACGCCAACGTTCCATCAGTGGCGTGACGCACGGCAGGTTTATGGACTGAACTTTGCTAGTAAAGAAGAGGCAACCACATTTTCAAATGCCATGCTATTTGCCCTAAATATCATGAACTCACAGCAAGATGGAGGTAAGACAGTTACAATTATTGGGTCCACCATCATCACCTTTGTTAGCAAATTATAGCCTGTTATACAGTAGTACAAATATTAGAGTCAGAATACATGATTCATTCAGTGTGCAGTGTCTCCCCTTTTATTGAAGGCAAAATATTGGTATCTTTAATTTTTTTTCTGTTTTAAGGCTTGTGTTAAATTGTATGAGAATACCACTGCTAGCAATAGGTCATGCTATTACCTATCTCTGCCCCATGGGGGCAAATATGGGTGCTCATAAAACAAATAATCTGGGTAGGCAGTTTTCATAGCTGAAATTTTACTGTTTCCATTATTATGAAGAAATGTGATGCCTTTCTCTTTTTTAATCACCTGTGTGAGACCTGTGTGAGACATGGATTTGTCATGTGATGTTTAGTTTTGTTTTGTCATTAGGTAGACGAGACTATGAAATTAATTCCACAGGTTGTCTATAACTACTTTTATTGAGATTGGCTGTAGCAATAGAATCTTGTGCTGTAGCTCTTCTTCTTCTTACAGTTTAGTAAATCAGGAGGGTGTTTGTCTGAGTCATAGCTGTTCTGGACTTAAAAAAAATACTTTGGTTCCTTTTACTAGGCTAGAACTTCTGCGTATCCCCAAGAAGTCCATCTTCCTCACTCTCTATAGGTCCCTATCCTCAAGGAAATGTGAACATAAGAGTTGGTTGAGCAAACTGTTTACTTGCTGCTTTTCACATGTATACACGATTTCTCTTCCCATGGCATATAGAATAATAGTTAAGTTAGAATAATGCTTAGCAATTTTTTTCTGAATTTCTTTTCAAAAGCTAAATGCAATTGATACCCTTGCTACCAGACACATTTTAAGCAAATGCTTGAAATATGAACAAAATATGTAAAAATATCAGTGTGTAGAGCTTTTCCAATTGATTTTGTTATCAGTAAATCAACCTGATTGAGTCTTTTCAAAGATGAAGAAACGTGCATTTGTATTACCTAAACTCAGATTATTATTTAACAGACCAGCTTTTGAGGACAGGAATTTTATTGTACATTACTGTGATCATTCTTAAGAAAGAAATAAGCATGTCAAATTAATGGCATTAGTTACTTAAACTATTTCTAATGTCCTATTTTTAACATTTGCTTTCTTCATAAACCAGACTCAGTACTTTATGCTGAGGTTTTGTGAGGTTTATGACTACCATGAGTCTGAATTGATTTGGCAGCGTACAAATGTAATTGATTGATTAATTGATCTGCTCAATGGTGTAGAATAAAAAAAAAGGAGAGATTAACACTGTATCTGCTCTCAGCAGATTCCATTTGTTTTAGCTGCAGCAGAACATTTTTGAAGCAGCATGTTGTTGGGAGATCATTTAGAACCTGGAGATAGTGCTGGCCATTTTTTTAATCATTAGAATTATCTTCATTGGTTTTTGGTTTTTGTTTAGATTCCCTAAGAAAATACTCTCAATCTTTAATAAATAAATGTCTTAGACCACTAAATCAGTTGCGCTAATTTAATCAATCCATCCCAGCATTTCTCTGCTGGACAATTCCATTGCATTTCTTATTAGTCTATACTAAAAGAAGAAACACAAAGTCCATAGTAAAGCCTTTGGCAAAGACTTTTTTAAAAAAAAGTTACTTGGAGGGGATGAAAATCCTGAGGTTTTTTCCTTACTCTTCAGTTCTATCATGTGACAGCAGAGACGCTAAAATAGAAGCTAGGCACAAGCTTTGTGACATCAAATGTCTCATCAATAAATATGAGTCCTCTTTATGTGAAAATGGCATTGGCTAAACCCTAGGTAGTATTGCATAAACTTAACATAAACTAAGTTTTTTTTCTACTGCCCTAACACACTTTCCCAGACTGTAAATACAGGTAGTCCTCAACTTATAGCAGTTCATTTAGTGACCGTTCGAAGTTACACAGCACTGAAAAAGCGAATTATGGCTGTTTTTCACACTTAACAACTGTTGCAGCATCCCCGTGGTCATGTGATCAAAATTCAAACGCTTGGCAACTGACTCATATTTATGACGGTTGCAATGTCCTGGGGTCATGTGATCACTTTTTGCGACGTTCTGGCAAACAAACTCAGTGGGAAGCCAGATTCACTTAACAATCGTCTTACTAACTTAACAACTGCAGTGATTCACTTAACAACTGTGACAAGAAAGCTTGTAAAATGGGACAAAATTCACTTAACAACTGTCTCACTTAGCAACAGAAATTTTGGGCCCAATTGTGATCATGTCAAGGACCACCTGTAGAGATCCTTTATGGTTGCATTTAGATTACTTTTCCCTATTGCATAATCTTTATGTAATTATGAAATATTGGGAGGCACATTAAAGGCACATCAGATGAAGAGTTGCAGTATAATTCCAATTCTGGTTGTAAGCAGGCTTCAAATTTTAAAATACTGGTATCTGAAAAATATAATATGTAATTGCTGTACTAAGGGATGATTTACTTGGGGGCAGCCCACAAGAAATGGGTATCTCTCTCATGAAGAAATCAAATGTCCAGAATCAGATAATTTCTGTAGTGAAGAGATTTTTGTGCCTCCTGTTTGAGCAGTATGACTTAGCTAATTGATCCTACCAAACATTGATCCCAAGCATTTTGTTTTATTTAGAAAATGTATAAATAATATACAGTATATGATCTCCACAGGAAGGTGACGAGTCCTCTTTTAAAAGTTTCAGTGAATTTGTCTTCCATGGAGGATCAAGGAGCAAATTGGAAGCAGTTTTTAAAAAAAGAAGTGAAAAATGAGGACTGGAAGAAGAAAATAGAGAGTAAAAAATTATGATAAGAAAGAGAAACACAAGCAGCAGGATGAAAAATAAATAAAATTGGAAAATGAAAATGGACAACAGAAAGCACTTTTAAATTTAAAAAAAACCCCTCCCATCATTTAAAGACAGAATCTTGTTTGATCTCAGGATTCAAAACAGAATGACACTGGCAGATTTTAGCTAGCTCTTCTTTTCATATACAGAAGCAGGTTATATTTTAAACAATTTTATTCCCCCTCATGGTAAAGTACTGTAAGTGCAGACACTTCAACTGGGACTCGAATGCTGGCAGAGTCAGGGTTTGATTTCCCCCCCCCCCCATGGTGCAAAACAGATTCATCCCCTTTTTACATTTTTAATTTATACTGTTAAATAACATTTAAAAACAAGTTGGTAATTGCATTTCTGTTAAAGAAACAAAGTGCTCATGCCAAAATATTTACATGTCTGAAAATGAAAACTTGCAGCATAGTCATGTTTACAAAATGTAGCAAGATCTTGTGAAACAAACAAAACAATTGGACATTACAGTATTTTATTTCATATTGCTCACAGAACAAAATGCAGTATAAACTCTCTGGCATTTTTAAAAACATGGTTTGTTTGATCAAGACACTCCAACATAAAATTAAATGTGCTTCACAAGTTCTTAAATATTTCAGATCACTATACCTCAGACATGTCAAACGTGATGTCGCGCGACATATCGGAACTTTTTCCCCATTGCGGGCAATGGGGTGGGCGCGCAGTTTCTTTGTGATGCGTCCGGCCCGTGGGCTGGCAGTTTGACATCCCTGCTATATCTGGTTAAATCTTTTTTTTACAAAACAAACCATTTTTTTTTCTCAACATTTATTTTTTTTGACCAGTTATATGAGATCACTTTCTGTCTGTGTCTTTTTCTAAAGTTAGTTTTAGAGAAGGTAAACAATTGTCAACTTAGCAAAGGGCCAACACGATGGACCATTAGGTCTTTTTTTGCTCTCAGTTTTCTATGTTTCTAAAATAATAAATATGGCAATAATATATATATTATAACTACTTCTAATAATATGAGCATGTTTCCTAACAGAAACAGCATTAAGAAACTTGCACTAAAAAAAGAGGCAACATTTTTGGTTTTGAAAATCATGAGGGTTACAGCGATGAAGGAGTGGTTGAAACTTTTCATTCTCATACAACCTGTAAAAGTGATTTTTTCCGTGTGCTTAAATAGGATGAAGAATCTTTGTAAAATAGTAAACACCCTCACTAAAATTTATCATAAACTAAATAGTTAGAATATTTTTGATGCAATTTATTTCATTTCATTTTTATCTTTATCTTGTTTCTTCCCTCATTGTGGACAGTATTTAATTAGGTAACATAAGAAATTGCATTGAAATAAAATGAAAAACAGTTTTAATAGATTGTCTTCTCCTTAAACCACGGGTGTCAAACTTGCCATGTCATGTGATATGCTGCGACATATCGTGAGTCTTTTTGCATTGCCGGCAATGGGGTGAGCGCGGTTTCAGTATGATAATAATCAAGAATTCCATGAGTAAAGTTTAAAAAGTGCATAAATGAGCTCAACGTTAAGAAAACAATGATGAATGTTCCTCTTTAAGATTATTATGTACAGTATATTATGTCAAGCAACAATTCTGGCTTGTAAAGGTTTGTTCAAGGCTTTAGTCTGTGGTGTAATTTCAGCCAGCAGTTTATTTAGTAAGTTATAGTTAAACAAACATTGGTTGAGTACAATATAGAAATGCAGCTTAGACTGCAACTAACTTGAATGGTATTGGATAATCCATCTTGTTTGTTTGACTACAAAAGGAAGATTAAAGTGTAACACATATACATAAAGATAACCCCAGGCAATCCAGTGACTTATTTCTAAGTAGGCATGTATAAGATTGAAATGTAAAAGCCTTTATGACATGAGTAATTCATATAAAAAATGCAGCCCTCTATACATCTATGCATAAGCATGTCATACTGAATTTAGTAGGGCTTATTCATAGCTGCATGCATATAGAATTGCAGTCTAAATGTACCTAAATGTACTTAGAAAGATTTTTAGACTAAACAGTAGCTCTTATGATAACTTATGGTATGGTGTTTTATAAAAGGGAACTCAAATAGCATAAGATATTCAATATACAAACATAAAGCATGCTGGTTTATGCATAACCTTTCAATTTCGATTTTTAGATTTTGATACTTTATGATATTCTGCCTACTGGGAAGGAAAGGGGGACGGGGAGAGAAGGTAGAATAGGGAGGGAGGAAGTCTTCCCTGACTCTCACGCAACCTCCTTGACCCACATCATTCGCCATGTGCCTTTTTGAACCCACATAGCTCATCTTGCAATCCCACACATCCTCTCTGACCCAGGCTTCCCCATGTGCCTGCTCTGAGCTGTGCAACATCTCTTGAGAACACCTATGCACCTTTCATGACCCACACTGCCACCATGTGTGTCATTTCTCACCTGCACAGCACCTCTTGTGCACTCCCAAGCACCCCTAGGCATCCATCCCGATCCATACCCTATGTGCCCTCCCCAACCAACATGGCATGTCTCACAACTTCCCATGAACCCCACGCATTCTTCTTGATCTGCACTACCCCCCCACCCTCCACTCTTGCAACTTTCTGCTGGTTTCTCCACTGGCTTTCTTGCTGCAAGCTTCTCATAAAATAAGTGGGGAAGCTGGCAGGAATCGGGGGAAGGAAAGGAAAGGAAATGAGAAAGGGAAATGAAAGTTTCTGATATTCCCTGCCAGTTTTCCATAAGGAAATTCGGTATCAAAGGTGACAAAAAGTTAGAAGTCATACCCACTCCTGCTGCTTTTTTTTGACCACCCGTGATTTTTCTGTTTCTCTTTTTAGATAAGAAAATATCTCTGAAAAGATGAAGCAGTGGGTCGCCAGTTGTCTAGTTATTGTTATTTGATGCAGTCTTCCCTAAACAGAAGAAGATAGTTAGCTTCCATAATTTGCATTTAGTATGTTCCATAAAGTTCAACAGATTAGCAACTCAGTAGGTTAGAAAAATCTATATTGAGGCAAACTCAGACTGAGACCAGGGGGGAAGAATATGGCCCTGTTGTTAGGCAATCAAATGCCCTCCATATAAACATCTGGCAGTGGCTCAACATTCTCCATAGTTATTCCTTCACCTTCCCTACTTTGATCTGCTCTGTATTGAGAACAACAACACTTTCATTTCTCTACCTGCTGTGCTACGATAACTCAACAATTATTATTCTTGTTTCTGCTTTAGGCAGAATGATCCCTATGCCCCTACAAAGGCATACCGTACAGTTGTTGTTCGTCCATCGATTTCGATGAAGACCTTGACATCTTATGGATTATGGGCCATCAGCGGTGTGTCCGTAGATGGCTGATGAGACCGATGTTAGCACGGAATGTTCTGCCACATACTGAACAGAGAAATGTGGACACTATTGCTTCAGCATTTGCAGCTCTGGCTTTACGGAGTGCTCGCTTCTCTTGTGCCAA
>NW_015386230.1:2011335-2046974 GCF_001527695.2 Protobothrops mucrosquamatus
AAAAATGTGTAACCGCCTCCTGTTTCTGTGAGCTGACCTTCATTGGCTAGACGAGTTTCACACAGGGCCGCAATGTCAATGTTAAATCTTGCAAGCTCTCTGGCTACCAGAGCTGTTCTTCTTTCTGGGCGATCTGCTAATGGGTTGTCTTGAAGCGTACGTACGTTCCATGTACCAATGATAAGTGGTAACACCTTGTTTTTCGTCTTAAGTTTTGTATTTCGACCGCATGAAGTGGGATCCCCTCCAACCGCGGTAGGCTGGACAGGGTTTAAAAGAAGCAACAATGTTTAGGGCACATTTTCTAGCCTCTTCCTCATACTACGGAGGTGAGCAGTGTGGTCCTAAAAAGGGCTGCTCAGTCACTCAGATAGATGCCGAATCCAGCTGTTGCTTCATCAGCAAGAAGCGACCATTAGACCTGAGCCGCCTGTGTGCAGGTCCGCGTCCACAGCTCCCAGTGATTCCACACCTGCTGCTTCACCGCTCGCCTATCGCCACAGGACTTTAAGATTTGTGGGAATTAGGGAAAGTCAAGATGTCAAGACTTGCGTGTGGATTGGATTAAAGTGAGGGAGAGGTGCGCATAGTCAGCCTCACTCTCTCTTCCCAGATTCCATCTTGTTCCAATGG
This sequence comes from Protobothrops mucrosquamatus, assembly GCF_001527695.2. Lineage (NCBI taxonomy): Eukaryota > Metazoa > Chordata > Lepidosauria > Squamata > Viperidae > Protobothrops > Protobothrops mucrosquamatus. The sequence continues at coordinate 2,011,969 of NW_015386230.1, forward strand.
CAGGACAAAAGTCGAGACAGTTGGAGATGGGCTGGGCGCAGTGGTTGACCAGGGCATCTTTCATGTCTTGCCGTGCTCTCAGCGTACCATGTCGCTTGCAGAAACTGCCTTCATGATCGTTGGTCCTATTTTAATAGGTCTCATCCGCTCAATCCGCCAGAGTCTGTCTTCACATGCTTGGGATAGACAAATCCCTTGCTCACCGAATGTCGAAGACACAACGGCTACTCTCAACCTGGTTTGGCCAGCCTGTCGAAGCTGTTGCCCAGGGTGTGGCTGCTGCGCATGTTACAGCTACTAGGAGCCACAGGTGAGAGCTGAGTGTCAGGTGGGGACCAAAGGTGTACGAGCTGCCCTAAAAAAAAGGGCATGACATGCCTTCCACCAGAGGTGCTACCCCACCCTGAACACCCCATAATTTGTGTTATCCACAGCAAGCCACAAATTCATGATACACTTAAAAAAAAACTTCCTTTCCGATCAAGAAGCAGGAAGGACGGCAGGATTAATTCATGAGTGCTGCAGGAGGCTGGATGGGAGTTGCTGAAAGGAGAAAAAGAGCCAATCAGAACCCTTCATGGGCTGGAGGACTCAGGGGGTACAGTACTGTTTATAGTTAAGACTATGAGATCTGGGCTACAGAAATGTTCATTACCACTAGGAGATCACTTTGCTGTTGATGCCCAATTTAGTTCTGCGTAAACAAACAATAGTAGAAGTGCTAGTGCACTGCCTAGAAGCTGTCAGGATCTGGGTTGGGAGGAACAGACTCGGATGTAATTCCATCAAGGCTGGATGATTTGGGTCTGTGGGCTAAACTAGGCCAAGGTAACATAATCTTTAGCTCTGAATGAGTTGTATTCTGCTTAGAAGTAATTTTGTCATTCTCCTGGATTCACAGCAATTGTTGTGTATGACCAAGGGGGCTTTTACACAGATGCATCTGTGTAAAATTTTAATTTAACATATTTGATTTAGTGCTGCCAAAATGATTCTGAGTGGCTTGATAATCTTGTGTGTTGTTCCTGGATCAACAAGCCCTCTGCTCACAGACTCTCGTGTCCTAATCATCTCCCTGTTTGAATTACTGTAAGGTAGTCCTCGGCATATGATCACAAATGGGCCCAAAATTCCTATTGGTAAAGAAGACAGTTGTTAAGCGAATTGTGACCCATTTTACGAACTTTTTGCCACAGTTGTTAAATGAATCAGTGCAGTTGTTAAGAGAATCATGCAGTTGTTAAGAGAATCTGGTTTCCCCCATTGATTTTACTTGCTAGAAGCCATCTGGGAAGGTTACAAATGGTGATCACATCACCCCAGGACAATGCAACTTTATAAATTCATACTAGTTGCCAAGTACCTGAATTTTGATTACATAACTATGGGGATGCTACAAGAGTTGTAAGTGTGAAAAATGGCCATAAGGTACTTTTTAGTGCCATTGTAATTTTGAACAGTCACTAAAAGAATTGTTGTAAGTTGAGGACTGCCTGTAACACTGTACATGAGGTTGCCCCTGAAAAGCACTTGGAAGAGTTAGTAACTCTGAGGTGGTGACATGCATTTTCCATTTTACTTGGGTAATCCCATTGCTTTAGGATTGCACTAGTTGCAAGATGGCTTTGGGGTGTGATTCAAGGTGCTGCTGGTCATCAAGCAGGAAACCCTATACCACTTCAGACAAATGGCTGGTTCTTAAAAACGTCCAGTGTTGGACCATTCACAACTTCTGGAGGCAAGTTGTTCCACTGATTAATTGTTCTAACTGTCAGGAAATTTCTCCTTAGTTCTAGGTTGCTTAGTTCTCCTTGGTTAGTTTCCATCTGCTGCTTCTTGTCCTGCCCTCAGGTGCTTTGGAGAATAGCCTGACTCCCTCTTCTTTGTGGCAGCCCCTGAGATATTGGAACACGGTTGGAAGTCCACAGTTGTTAAAATTGCCAAGACTGGACATCTCTGCTTTAGATTTTTTAATGCTAAGCATTTTTGTTTCTCCTACAAGAATGTGTTAATTTGAATAGTTGTGTCTTAATAAAACTTCTTATATTCTCTCTTCTTGCTTGTGCACTTGTAACTCCTTTGTTGCTCTCCTTTTTGATGTCTCTCCTCATCTAGCTGTTCTCTCCTTAATGGCGGGCTCCCAGAGTGGGGGGCTCAGAACTAATGCTGTTCTTTGCTCCTGATCCCTGACATTATGAGGATAATAATAATAATAATAATAATAATAATAATAGTAGTAGTAGTAGTAGTAGTAGTAGTAGTAGTAGTAGTAATAGTAGTAAAGTTGAAAGGGATCTTAGAGGTCATCTAGTCCAACCCCCTGCTCAGGTAGGAAACCCTATACCATTTCAGACAAATGGCTGTCCAGTCTCTTCTTAAAAACTTCCAGTGTTGGAGCATTCACCGCTTCTGGAGGCAGGTTGTTCCACTGATTAATTGTTTTAACTGTCAGGAAGTTCCTCCTTAGTTCTAGGTTGCTTCTCTCCTTGATTAGTTTCCATCCGTTGCTTCTTGTCCTGCCTTCAGGCGCTTTGGAGAATAGCTTGACACCGTCTTCTTTGTGGCAGCCCCTGAGATTGGAACACTGCTATCATGTCCCCCCTCGTCCTTCTCTTCATTAAATTAGACATACCCAATTCCAGCAACCGTTCCTTATATGTTTTAGCCTCCAGTCCCCTAATCATCTTTGTTGCTCTTCTCTGTACTCTTTCTAGAATCTTTAGCTCTTGGCAGGCTGCAACACAAAGGTAACTGGGGCCCTGATTGGATCTCCATTGTATTTGGCTGCCTTGAATTGCTGGGAGGCTTTTGCTGAGAGATTTTACAAACTTTAGCTCTTGGCAGGCTGCAACACAAAGATAACTGGGGCCCTGATTGGATCTCCATTGTATTTGGCTGCCTTGAATTGCTGGGAGGCTTTTGCTGAGAGGTTTTACAAACTTTTACATCGTGGTGACCAAAACTGGATGCAGTATTCCAAGTGTGGCCTTACCAAGGCATTGTAAAGTGGTATTAACACTTCACGTGATCTTGATTCTATCCCTCTGTTAATGCAGCCTAGCACGGTGTTGGCCTTTTTGGCAGCTGCAGCACACTGCTGGCTCATATTTAAGTGATTGTCCACTAGGACTCCAAAGTCCCTCTCACAGTTACTACTATTGAGCAAGGTACCCCCTATACTATACCTGTACATTTGGTTTTTCTTGCCTAAATGTAGAACCTTACTTTTTTCACCATTGAGTTTCATTTTGTTAGATAGCGCCCAGTGTTCAAGTCTGCCCAGATCCTCCTGTATCTTAAGCCTGTCTTCTGGAGTGTTGGCTATTCCTGCCAGCTTGGTGTCGTCTGCAAATTTGATGAGTTCCCCATCTATCCCCTCGTCCAAATCGTTGATGAAGATGTTGAAGTGCACTGGGCCCAGAACAGAGCCCTGGGGCACCCCACTACATACACAATATAGAGCTGCTGATACTAATTTTGCTTCCAAACATCCATTTTCAACTCATAGATGTAAGTGTGTTAATTTTGCTCTGTAGCATCATGGATGGTCAGACACAGCTATGCATTTAGGTAATTTACTAAAAGAGATTCCTTCAAATCTAGCCTCAAAGGAGCCTTTGATTCATCAACCCTAATTCACACTTTGGAACATCTCTCTTTCTCCTCTTGTTTCTTTTAATCTGTTCTTAGAATGCAAATTTAAATCAATTTAAATAGTTTCTAACTCCTAGTGATACAAGAAACTAATAGGAGGGAATGATCTTTTCTGAATTTAAGAACAATGCAATGTTCATACTTTGCATACAGAAGATCCAATTCATTTCCCAGTGTATTCAATTTTAAAAAGATCAGGTAGCAATAACATGAATTTAATATAGACTGGATTTATAAGTGCATATTTCAAAAATATGGTGAATTTTGAAATAGATATTAAAAATATCCTAGAATTTAGTGACAATAGTCAAAATATTCATATTCAATTCCAATTTTATTTTTTCTTCTTTCTGAATTATTTGGGGGAGGGAGGGAGAGAGACCTTCTAATATCCTAAAAATCAGAACAGTTTATCCCATTAGCTCAAGTAGAGCACATACTTTGCAAGAAAGGAATTCAGATTTCAGAGCTGCCACCCTATTTTTATTCCTATTATTTAAATCTTCCAAGTTATTTTTGCTGTGTTAAGTTCAGTCTCCAATTAAAAGAGAGCAAAATAAATAAAGACTTCTACCTTGGGGAATGATGTCAGTGAGAACACACTATATGAAGCAGTGATACCAGCTGAGTTTAAATCACCATACAATAACTAATCTTTCTTTGCTTCTTAGTTTCTAAATTTATTTATTTTTAGATAATGTTTAGTCTAAACTTATCTAATTTTTTTAATCCCATCTTTTATTATTTTTATAAGTAACTCAAGGCAGCGAATATGTATAATACTTCTTCTATACTGAGAGAGAAATCATGAATTTGAAGTTAATTACCATGAGTGTACTAATGATACTCAGTTGTATTTCTCCCTTCCCTGGATATGTCAAAATCCTTTGCATGTCTCCTGGTTATAAAGAACTGATTGTAAGAGAAAAAATTGAAGCTAAATCTGGATAAAACAGAATTGTCAATTCCAGAGGCTGACTTTAGATTTTGAAAATATCCCTTTACTGACTAAGGTTGCATTTCCTCTTCACATTTGGGGATCTGCCTTTAATGCTGAATAGACAAATTACATCAGGGAAAGGGAGCATTTCAGCATTGATTGATAAAAAATTGTATCCTTTGCTAGAAGTAAGAAACCTGGCATTGATTAGGCATATTCAAATAATTTTCTTGATGCATTATTGGAGTTCAGTGTTCATAGAACAAAACTTTTATACGTCTTAGAATGGAGCACAGGATTGGTAGCTGCAGGTGTTTCCAGAGGATACCATATCACAACTGTTTCAAATTGCTGCACAACTTACCATTTCCTTTCTGGTCTCAATTCAAGGTACTCATTGTCCTATATCAGTGGTGGCGAACCTATGGCACGGGTGCCAGAGGCGGCACTCAGAGCCCTCTTGTGGGCACATGCGCCGTCGCCCCAGTCCTAGGCCTTCAGATGGGTTTTATAAAACCTTTTCGCTTTAGGCCTCCGCCGCCATGTGCAAAAAAAAAAAAAAAGGTTCAATCAATCAGTCAATTTCAACTTCTCGTGGGAAAAAAAATCTTGCAAAGTTGGAATTGATTGATTGAACTTTTTAGTCCCACCCAGCCGTTACCACCTCAGCCACGCCCACCCAATGGGCCACACCCAGCCAATGGGCCATACCCACCCGGCACCCGACAATGCATAAGTGGGTTTTGGGTTGCAGTTTGGGCACTCGGTCTCTAAAAGGTTCGCCATCAATGTCCTATATAATACCTTATTGGTGGTTCTCAGCCTGTGGTCTGCAGACACCTGGGGGAGCATGATGTCACAGGGGGTTGTCAAAGGGTTGAAGAAATGTGGACACAAAAGGGTATTTAAAGGGCGGTGAAGAAAAGGTTTTAGAACCACTGCCTTACACAGTTTGGGCTCAGGTTTGATGCAGGTCCACCTGCATCCATTCAGTGGCACATGTCTTGCAGATCCTGCATAATATCAGCAACTAATTCTGAAGCTGAATTCAGATTATGTAATAATTTGTCACTGGAGCTGAAACTTTCCTCTTTTATATTACAGTTTAGAAGAGGGCTTAAATGTACAGGTCTTCTAGAACTTTTCACAATTTTAGAGTTTTTAATTGGGATTTAACAATTTTATTTGTCATGAATATTTGTGGGCTGAGCAAATATTGGGACTGGACAGCATATACAAATTTAAAATAAAGAGAAAACAGAACAGCCTACCATTGTAGTAATATCATAGTACATGTGAACAAATAATGACACTAAAATAAGCTCCTGGTAAGTCAGGTGATTAAGAATGTTTTTCAGCATTCTGTTGATGAAAGTTGTCTATTTTAAAATCTTAGGTGTCAGTAAGACCAACTGACCCGTCATGAGTACATTTTTGGCTATCATTTGATAATCATGTTACTTAATTCAGCCAGACTGGAACTTGTGACTTGGTAGTGTAAAGCTTCTTATCCCATTGCTCATAGGTACAGATTTGTTTAGTCTTCTTCTTTTTGACATGGGTTTCATATGATGTGCTTATTTATGGAGACAATCCATATATTACTGTATATTAGAGTAAAATCTTTTTTTTAAAAAAAGACCCGTGGTGGCATATTTGTTTAACAAGTCCTACTCAATCCTTAGGAGAGAATTAAGCACAGACACTTTACCCTTACTGTTTATGTGAATGAGATGGCTGAATCAAACTTACTGTGGTTGGATAATTGATTCAGTCAATACATCAGCTGGGGACAGCTGAGTTATACTTAATCATTTATATTAATATTGTTCCATACAACTTAACAGGAATGTGAGAGAGAGATCTTTTTGTGAGATTAGGCTTTGGAATATAAAACCAAATGAAGTTATTCCTTAAGGATAAATGTTGGGCCAAATAATCACATTACCAAGTATATATTTGTGTATGTGTCTGGAATAGGGAACTAGAAGCAAAGGAATCCCCTTATCCAATGTTCAGTCAAACCTCCATTAGTAAGGCAGAAATAAAGAGGCTTTTTTTTGTCTTCACTTTAAAAAATTCTTAAGAATACTATTCTAGTGGGTGTTGCTTTTCAGTTGGGTTGCGGAAATCGGAGGTTTATGAAAACTAGAGTTCCAATTCTTTCCTTGAAACCCCCAATGGAATACCTCTTTTCACAGCAGCTGGAATAGATTGTCTAGGTCTGACTTCCTGCCCTTAGATGATGGGATTAAAACTATGGGGAGAGGGTCAGGATTATGGGGCATATTCTCAGGGATCATAGAGAGTGCACAGATGAACTACCCAACAGCATGGCATTTGGCAGAGTTGCTCTTTCCTGCATCACTAAAATATTGTACCATAATAAGCCCTTCATAAAATGGGATAAGCTAATGCTATAATTTGTCCGTCCATCAGTGAAAAGTGAAAAGTCTCCACCACACTTTCTTTCAAGCCTCCTAGGGTATTCTCTGGGATTACAGTACCTTTTTTCTGGATAGGTAAGCATACTTACAAATAAAGTATAAGGTTACAGCATCCTATTTTCATTTTTGCCCTGGAACTTTATCATTTAAGCTTCTAACTGGCAGAAAATATCTTTAAGCAATGTTAGATTGTGTCAGAATATTTTCATTTCTAATCTCCAGTGATTTTGCTCTCATATACTTAAGTTTATCTAGCAAAGGTGCACTAAGAATGATTCTGTGTAGATTAATTTTCTATTTTCTCTCCATTTATGACACAGAATGACAATTTAAATAGTGGAAGCTAATTGAAGATTGACAGTGATATAATTTTTTGAATTTCCATGTAGTCTCTCTCTGCAATATGCAGTTCTTAAATCATTTGCTAATTGGGGACATCATTTATTTGCTGCAGACTAATTGTTATTAATCTTATTAAAATTCACTATGGAAATAAGTAACTGGGGAAAAGAGATCTGCTGTTAGTGTCAAGTTCCAAAGAATGAGCTATAGATTCCTAATTTGTATCACTAGATTTGTTAGCTGTTCTCAGGTAGATTAATGTTATATTAGTTCTATTCTTTACCAGATTGTAAAAAACAAACAAACCCTAGCACTTATAACTAGGGAAAAGTAACAGATTTGCAAGAAAAAAAAATTAACTCATTCCCTAGCAATTGAATCTGAGTGCTTGTAATAATGCCCTATATATAAATATGTATGTCAGTATTATTATATATATGTTAAAGAGCTTTTAATGCATGTTGTTTCACCCACTAATTCCACTTCTCAAAACTCTGCTGTAATTCATGTTGACAAGTGACATGTGATGCCGGTTGATGGGTCTCAAAGACTCATCTCCTGTTTCAGTCCTTCCAAAGTCTGCCTAATCTATGACATATATGGTCTAGGGAGATATGTGTCTGCTTTTTCCTGTCATCACGTCTCTGATTGGAGGATTTTTAGGTCCAAAATATCTCAAGGAGTCTTTAGGGTTATTGGTTGTGATCCAGATTTACTCTTCTCTCTCCCTTCCCCTCCTTTCTTTTTTTTCCCACTTGGAACTTTTCTACACAAGGGATTTCTCTTGTTATGCTGGAGACTGATTCTGTGGCTGCTTAGCTGCAAAGTCCTTCTTCCGGATGTGTCATGTGGATACAGTATCTTCTATGCCCAATGCAAAAATCAGTTGGAAGAGTTGTTTTGTCTCTCTTTATGTTGCAACGTGGAAAGTAACCTAATGTTTTAAAAATGCCAGTCCGACGGACTCGGCATGGTCATCTGAAGGGAGTGAGTTGGGCCACTATCAGCTTGAGTGCGCACAGTAAGTATCAGTTTCTGTTCATTAAGAGCATGGCAAGTTACTCAAGGCCTTGCCAATATCATCTACTGGTGCATTAAATCTGAACGAAAATGCTGCAGTTTGCAAGTGTGCAGGATAGGGAGTAGCTTTTTTGCAAAACAAGGGCAACTAAAAGTATCTTGTAGGTTCAGACACCCTGTTCTCTGCAGAATAAATTTCACATTTTCAGCTTTTCAGATGGTTTAAGTAACCCATATAGAATCATTGTATAGGATAATCATAATATTTATTGAGGAAAGGAACAAAAAATAGTAACTGTGTTGGATAATAATTGATTATATTTGATTCAGATTCTTCTTAGGCTATTATGTACATTCTATGGAAGACAATTTGGTGTTGGAGAATACAAGTTCAAAGAATTAAAAAAAGGAAAAGAATAGAAGAGGAAATAAAAATAGAAATGAAACGAAAAATGGAAAACAAAATAATGTTTCAGGCCTAAATATTTTGTTAGTTTTCAAATAAAATTCACATAATTTTATTGACATAATATATATATAACATATAATGTATAATATAATATTTCTGTGAGTTACCGTATTTTTTAGTGTGCAGCCTGAAAAATAGAAGGATTTTTTTTTTACTTTTTGTTCACTGAGCTATATTACCCTATTTTTCTGCTACTCTGAACTTGCAAGAATGAAGAGTGGCACACAGAAGTTATTTCCACAGAGTTTATTTCTGGCCATTTGAGGTTAATTTGGGTTGTAAATTATCCCCAGTGCACCATTCTTTTCCCTGTAAGACTAACAAGAATAGCATGAAAGCATAAGGTCTGAAGCAAGCATGACAGAGCTTTTTCCCCTTGCCTTTTATAAACTTGTTTTGCATGCCTTGCTTTAAAATGAACAGTTTTTTCTTAACCTGATAGTATGTTAATAACTGCTTTAACAATACAGAACTTTTCAGAAAAGTTATGCTGGGTGATAAACTTCATAAAGAGGGCCTGTCTGTTTTAATCATTCTCTAGGGTTTTATGACACATTGGCTTAGACTGTGAGGTTTTATTTTTCTTCTGGGACCATCATTCTCAGGTACTGAAACACAGTACCAGCAAAACAGAATGCATTGGCATTGGAGAATGGAGCATATTATGGGTTATTGCAACCTTCTCTTTCCAATTACAAAAGATTGAAGAAGTTTGAAGTGAGGGAATTCACTGACACACCAACAGCACAATGGAAAAGCATATGTGTATAGGATATTTCATGTGTGTTAGAGGTTAATTCCAGCCTTCAGCCATGTTGACTGTCAATTAATGGGAGTTGCATTCCTACATGTCTGAAAGTACATGTAGGCCAAGGAAGGCTGATGTAGGCAGTACCAAGGATGATTATATCTTGGCATGAAGCAGTTGGTCATATTCCATTGACTCTCGTAGAATTAATGAAAATATGTATTATGTACATACTTATTTAAAAGAAAGCAGATTAACAAAACCTTAAAATTCTAAAGCTTTTTCTCTTCATGGGAAAAAAAACCTCTTCTGGATTAATGTTTTAATTAACTTAATTTAAATTTAATTAATGGTGCATGTTATTTTTTTCAGTCTTCAAATAAATACTGTTTTATAACTTATTTTAAATTATTGTTAGCATTACAAGAACTTTAAAATATTTCTTTTAAAAAACAAAGTAAGATAAACTCAAGAATTAGTGTTGTTACTTGCTACACATGTGTTTGTGTATTATCTCTATGAACTATATAATTAGTATTACTATTTCATAGATTAAAGTTTGTTTGGGATTATCCATCAAGTCTATGAATAACTTCACATGATCAGTAAAATAGTTCTGTCCATATCCTGAATTATTTTGTCCCTTTGTAAATTTCTTTTGCCGTTAGTTCATGGAATGGGAGGGGGGACCACCCCTTTTTATCTGATGCTTTGCAGACCTTTGTCACTGAATATTATCAGAACTTCATGCAACATGTAAAGTTCTAGCATGAAAAGGAAGCAATCCCTTTAGTGCAATCAATTTAATTAAAACATCAGTTGTTTATGTATTTTATTAAACACTCAGGGCTGATTTTTTTCTGCCTCCTGCTCTTTGTAAATCTGACAAATTTTGACTTTCCTTATAACACTAATGTTTCTCCATCATATCCTGTTCAAAAGAAATTTCTAAAAGACTCCATAAAAAGTCATCAATGCCTATCAGGGTGGGGGAAGTAAAACCATTTGTAAAGTTCCAGGATTCCAATGAATGATAGAGACATCAAGTTTTTCTGCACTGCAGGCTTAAACTGCTTATATGCCAAACATAAATAAGCTAAAAATGAAATCAGTTTAAGAAATTGCTTTCTGAATTTCAACCTCTTTCTCCGCTGTTTAGACTATGTTTACCATGACTGTTGATTGTGGGTTTCTATTGCTTGTTTGCCATTTCTAGATGGATGGATGGATGGATGGATGGATGGATGGATGGGAGGGAGGGAAGAAGGAAGGAAGGAAGGAAGGAAGGAAGGAAGGAAGGAAGGAAGGAAGGAAGGAAGGAAGGAAGGAAGGAAGGAAGGAAGGAAGGAAGTGAGGCAGAGACGGAGAGAGGGATGGAAAAATACTATAACCAAATATTTTAATTAACAGGAGTGATGTTTAGCAAGCATTAACTAATATTATAAACTGGCTGTGTGTGATGACCTGTATGCAATTATATGAAGAAACCTTTACAAGAAATGTTAACTGAAGGTCTCAGATGGTGTAAGATATTACCCTTGTAGAGCAGTGTGGTTTTCTGTCAATTGTATCAACTTCCTTTTTTCCTACGTGTGAGGTCTCAAGACATGAACTTCCCTCTTTTAGTGTATTAAAGGTAGATAAGAAGTCATCCATTGGGTTAGGCGTGGGTGGCAAGCTGTATAAGAATGACACGCTGGAAATAGCCCAGTGTTCAGAATCTGTCATGCTAATGCTCTGAACCATTGTGCACAAATAAACCTGTCTTCTCTAACCCTTCGTGGTCTTGTCTTCTGATGTAAGTATCGTGGTTTTTTCCACAACAGAAGGAAGGAAGGAAGGAAGGAAGGAAGGAAGGAAGGAAGGAAGGGGTTTACCTACTTTTCCTATTACTTGGGCTAAAAAGGAAAAATAGCAGAATTCAAGATAATTTCACTTGGCTTAAAAAATAAAGACAGAATGCATCATGCCAGTCTTCCATCAATGGCTTTGTGCTTTTACTCTCTCTGTTTTTTTTTAAGTTTGTCACTGTTCTATTGGTGACATTAAATGGTCATGGAGGGCAGCAACCAATGTCTAGAAGAGAAGGAGAATCTTGCCAAAGTGCATAGTAGCCAATTGGAGCAGAACTGTTTACCTTCATTGAAATGAATTATAGCAGGCAGACTGGATAATACAGCTTGAGGTGACACAAATCAGAAAGTACTTCNTTTTTTTTAAGTTTGTCACTGTTCTATTGGTGACATTAAATGGTCATGGAGGGCAGCAACCAATGTCTAGAAGAGAAGGAGAATCTTGCCAAAGTGCATAGTAGCCAATTGGAGCAGAACTGTTTACCTTCATTGAAATGAATTATAGCAGGCAGACTGGATAATACAGCTTGAGGTGACACAAATCAGAAAGTACTTCCAACACATAGCAAGAAAAGTAGGGTAGAAAGTCGCTTCTTGGTGAATTTGTTATGGATCAAGAATGACACATCTTAAGCGCTGATAAACTTTCATTCATGGATATGAAAAAAGTTCAGAAAGTGAAAAAGGAGATCTAAACCTTTTAATAGAATCATATGAATATGACTACAAGATCCAACTGTCTACTTAATAATTGTTTCAATAAATTTCAGTAACCTATTTGTAAATACATTTCTGAGTCAGATCAAAAATAAATGTGAGATGGATAATTTTTGACTTTTTTTGTTTTGATGGGCACTATTTTGCAGAAGTTACTATCTTTATTAAACTGCCTTTACTGAGAGCAAATACTTAATGCCAACTATATTTGCATGATTTACCAGTATACCTATAATATAAGAGCAACAGATTATAATAAACTCAGAATATTGGCCAAATAGTGTTCTTTAGCCTTTACTCAAATCTAGTGATGCATAGCTTATCTCAGCGGCTCCCAACCTTTTCTATACCCTGCACCCCTGAAATGCTTCTGAAATATTCTCGCACCCCTTACAAAAATTCAAATCAACGACAGCGAATTATGCATATACACTATAATTTTGAAAACCAAAGTTTTCGCATCCCCTGGAATATCATCTCATACCCCCAGGGGGTGCAAGCACCCCTGGTTGGGAACCCCTGGTTTATCTGAACAAACACAAGACTCTGTTATTAGCCAAACATTTTAATTAACCCACAGAGAAGGTAGAACTGAACAAGAAATCTCTTGGCTGGCATTTTCCTAAGTAGTTTGTCTCAACAGTTCACACGCTAAATTTAAAGACAGCATGTGTGTCCCATAAGGATACGCTAATGTTTTGATAGAGACACCCTTGTAGCAATCTTTTCTTATTGATTTCATTCACTGCAAAAGACTATAGTTGAGAAGACTTGCATGATCAAATTAAATAAAATTATTAATATGATCACAACTGAATAATATTGAATAAAGACTCTTTGGAAGTTGGCAATATAGAAATAATAATAGATAAAGAGGTGGGAACATTATACTGATGGATTATATAAATGGCTGATTTTGTTCATAGTACAGAAAAGTTAATGAGGCAAAGGCCAAGGGCACTGTAAAGTGATATTACAGACTGGATATGTTCAAAAATTTATGCCCAGTATGGAAAATAAATTGAAGCAAAAAAAATAATAATACACTGGACAACAATTTTTTTCAAAAGTTTTGCTTTCTGAAAAATGTTTGGTGATTATGTTAGATCCATTCAAACTGAACGTAAATATAATTTCAGAATGACTGTATCTTGTAGGAATCTTGAGAAATATTAAATTAACTTTTAATGTCTATAATATATTTAATCACATACAGTAATGATTCCAACATGCTGCATGAATTAACAGGACTAAAAGCATTTTGCTGCTGATTTTCTTTTATATTTAGTGATATAAATGCATTTTGCTGCAGTGTCCAATAATAGCCAGCATTGATGGATTCCAGTTGCCCTCATACTGTTTTTCTATTGTGACAGTGTCCTGTGAAAACTTTCACCACATTCATCACTGACTACACCTAAATTTGCACAAAAGAAGTCCAAGTGTGAATGTGGAAAATGAATCTTCATGGTCTTGTATGTTGTAAGATGTTTGTCAACCAGCTGAATGTAGTTTGATGCTCTGTAGTTGCCAAGAAATTCTCAACAACATCCTTGAATGCTTTCCAAGCAATTTTCTCTGGTCCCAGTAGCAGATCTTCGAACTACTTGTCACTGATGATGTATTTGGTCTGTGGACCAACAAAAATGCCTTCCTTAATCTTGGCATTAGTTATTCTTGTCAAATAACCCTAACCTCACCCACCTTGTTCATTATTTTCACAAAACCTTTCATCAGTTCAAATTTTATGTAAAGCAGAGGCAAGAATATCTTTTTTTCCTGATCAACAAGTGGGTCATGTGCCATGTTTTTCTGTCCTGGAACCAAATTCTTTTGGAGTGGCCATTTCTTTTTAAAACAGCGCAACTCTCTTGCACAGCTGCCCCATTTGCATATGTAACAGCAGTATTTGTTATGTCCGAGCTGCATTCCAAGCAGTAGAACCACTAATTTTAAATCTTCACAGATATTCCGGTTGTACTTGTATCAGATATGCCTCAACAGTTCCATGCTTTCATATGTTTCTTTCATGTGCGCAGCATAGCCAACAGGTATTAAAGGGTGTACATTTCCATTATGTAAAAACAGAAGATGTATATAAATAGGTTAAAATACAGGTTATTTTTGTGATCAGCAGCCAAAAACCTATAAGATATATTTCAAAGTGTTCAGGAAGCAAAACCTTTGTTATCCAATGTAACTTTCAAATATTGTCAGTATTTAAGTATCCAGTTTATTCCTTCAATTCCCGAACTTCTTGGGCAATTTTTTAGTATATTATTATTTATTATTTAAATTTATATACCGCCCTATCTCCCTTACGGGACTCAGGGTGGTGAACAGGCAATAATAAAAATCACAATAAATATTGAATAAAAAGCCTGCTCTAAAATACCCCATATAAAACCCCTAGCAAAGCCCAATCAAAACTACACCAGGCCGGCCGCATGGAATAGATGGGTTTTCAAGGCTCGGCAGAAGAGGCGCAGGTCCGTAGTTGTACTAAAGTTATATATCCCCATCCGCCCTGGCCTCCCCCAAAAGTGATATTGGAGGTTTAGGAACATAATGGTTACACCGTGATTTTGTGCTACTTCTTTTTTTAAGCTTATCTTGCTCTAAATAAGTGCAGAATGAGATAAGTTCCATATATTTATGAAATAAGAGCCATGGTAGTGCAGTGGTTAGAATGCACTATTGTAGGCTGACTCTGCCCACAGCCTGATCAGCTCAAGGTGACTTAGCCTTTTGTGGTCAATAAAATGAGGACCCAGACTGTTTGGGGCAATATGCTGACATTGTAAACCTCTCAGAGTATGTTGTAAATCACTAAGGAGTGCTATATAAGTCTAAGTGCTATTGCTGTTGCTGTGAGCAGATGTGATACCTATTGACTAAAGTTTTTCTCAATTAAATGATTTTTTTTTTGCTAAATTTGGAAATTGTTTTAAGGGTCTTATGGCTTCTTTTAGGTCAGCCACACGGGAAGGATCAAATAAATCAATGAAATCACCTATTTGTATTGCTGAACTGAGCACTTCTTTAGAGCAATTCCTCATAGAATTTCCATAGTAGTATACTGGTAGTCCTCCCCTTATGACCAGTTGCTTATCAACTGCTCAAAGTTACAACAGACCCTACCAAAGTGTACTCTCAACCCAGTTCCAAAGTTTGAACAGCCAGAATAGCTGCAGAAATAAAATGTGGATGTGCAAAATCTATAGTTTTAAAACATTTTTAAATCAGTCAGCCAACCTAGCTTTGACAAAAGAACTTACCTTTGAAAATGAATAATTTACAATACAGAGTAACAGTGTTAGAAGAAACTTTGAAGGTCTTCCAGTTCAACCCCCTGCTCAAGCAGGAGACCCTATATTATTCTGGAGAAGTAGCTGTCTAATCTCTTCTTAAAAACCCTCAGTGATGGAGCACCCACTTCTGGAGGCAAGCTGTTCCACTGATTAATTGTTCTCACAATCAGGAAATTCCTCCTTAGTTCTAGATCAGATCTGTCCTTGATAAGTTCCCATCATTATCTCTTGTTCTGCCCTCAGGTGCTTTGGAGAATAAGTTTGACTCCCTCTTCTCTATGACAGCCCATCAAATATTGGAAGACTGCTAACATGTGTCCCCAGCCCTTCTCTTTGTTAGACTAGACCAGTGGTGGCGAACCTATGGCACAGGTGCCAGAGGCGGCACTCAGAGCCCTCTCTGTGAGCACACGCACCGTCGCCCCAGTCCTAGGCCTTCAGCTGGATTTTATAAAACCTTTTTGTTTTAGGCCTCCGCCGCCGTGTGCAAAAAAAAAAAAAAAAGGTTCAATCAGTCAATTTCAACTTCTTGAGGGGAAAAAAAGGTCTTGCAAAGTTGGAATTGATTGATTGAACTTTTTAGTCCCACCCAGTCTGCCATTACCACCGCAGCCACGCCCACCCAATGGGCCACGCCCACTAAATGGGCCATGCCCACCCAATGGGCCACACCCACTCAATGGGCCACGCCCACCCAATGGGCCATACCCAGCCAATGGGCCACACCCACCTGGCACTCGACGAGGCATAAGTGGGTTTTGGGTTGCGGTTTGGGCACTCAGTCTCTAAAAGGGTCACCATCACTGGACTAGACATACCTGATTTTCTGCAACTGTTCATCATATATTTTACCCTCCAGCCCCCTAATCATATTTGTTACTTTTCGTCTGCACTCTTTTCTAGAGTCTCAACATTTTTTTTGTTTCATTGTGTCCAAAACTGGATACAATATTCCAAGTATGCTTTTACCAAGGCAATTTAAAGCAGTAATAACACTTCATATGACCTTGATACTATCCCTTTGTTAATGCAATCTAGGATTAGATTGGCTTTTTTGGCAGCTGCAGTATATTGCTGGCTCATATTTAAGTTGTTGTCCACTAGGACTCCTAGATTACTCTCATTAATACTGCTGTTGAACCAAGTGCCAACTAAACCAAGTGTGCTTGGTTTTTTACTTGGATTTTATTTGGTTTTTCACTTGGATGGCAGCTTAATAACTTGTTAGAAGCTTTCCAATTTACAGTGAGCCAGTTGCTATTGTACTGTACATGATTAGGCCATATTTCAGGTCATTTGATAACTAGGTGAGACAGTTGTATGTTAAAGTTCATTTGAGCATTCCTTAGAAAGTAGCATTCATTTGGGAGGTTAGACAGGTAGGTCAGTTCCCCANGTTCCCCATATGATTCCCTTTTTCTTTTCCACCAGCCTTTCTCTATTAACAGTACAACTCAATAAGGCTGTGTAAGTTTTGAAAATGATTCAGAAGAGCTATGGAGTTGTTGTTGTTGTTGTTTACAAATGTAATATCTCTCTCCTGAAGTTTGTGCAATTTTCTGCACAAGCCTGAAAAAAAAAGCTACTAATTTAAGAAATCAGTGTATCACAATCAATGATTCTTAAAACAACATCACATATTTTCTCAAGCGAATACAGAAGCTTGAAAAAATCATATTGTTTTAGTAACAGAAAGGTGCTACAGTTTGTGTGAGGTCGAAAGTACTTATTGTGAATTATTTTCAGAATTTCAGAATTATACATTGCATTTGTATGCAAGAGCAGCCCTAAGATTATCTTAGGCAGCTGTTTAGGTCCCACTGCTAATGATGCAATGAAAGGATTTTAGTCCAGAAGCAATTAACACAATCAGCATACTGCTTGGGATAGCATGCCTCCTTGTCTTGCATGGATCACGGCAGGTGTTGTTGAATGATAAAAATGAGAGCATATATTTAGCAGTAAGAGCAAGAAATCTAAATTGGTAGCAGCAAATATGAAAGATGCTGGTTTTGAAAGGAAACTCGATCTCAACTATTTGTATTTCACAAACATAACGCCTCTTTTCTTTCCAATTATCTGCACTGTTTGTTGGATTGGGGGCTATTCTAGAGGAAATGGGAGGTGGGAACTGCTGTATCAGTTATTTAATACCAAGTGATTCACAAATTGGATCAATTCAATAATCTTAGTTTTTTGTGTATGCCAAAAGGTTTGTATGTGTATGTAATAATTTTGTGCCCTTTGACAGAAAAGTTGGGGATAATGTTCTTTTAAAGATACATTTCTATCTCCTGTAAAAATGCAAATAATATAATGGTATGAGCATAGTTAGCAGTATGGAGTTTGTAAATGACTAATATAAATAGATCCATAAAGTAGAATGGCAGCAAATGAATCTGAGGTCAGTTCTCTTGACATTCTGTGTCAGTTTCTACTCAAATAAATGTGGCATCCAACAATTTTATCTTCTTTGATCATTTTTCTTATTGCTAGATAAAATCTGTTAAATGGGAAAGCCAGAGTCATAACGGGAAACATTAGAAGCTCTTTTTTGGAAACGTGAAAAAGATATTATAGTAAAGGACATTTATATACTCACAAGCTTATATGTCTACACACAAACAGACACACACAGAGAGAGAGAGACAGTCCTGCTATGCTGCCTCATCTTGTGGGGGGGCATTCCTACAATGGTTAAAGACTATTGGTTGTATATGCCAGGACTATATATTCCCAGCAGGATCATCCAAGGTGTGAAGGTCATTCCAGCTGCCCAGCTAAAGCAAGCAGAAATCTATACTCAGCAGCAGTGATATAGGAAGATGCTGGAGGCAGATTATCACTTTAGTGAAGATAGCAAGAGCATCAATATTTTGCCAGGAAAAAAACTATGGAAAGCCACTTCTGTATTTTACCTAGAAAACCATTTAGATAGAAAATATAAAATTATTGACAAAATGCCAGATGATGGGCCCTTCAGGTCTGAAGGCTGTTGACACGCTATTAAACAGGAACTGAGGATTTTTCAGAGAACAGAAGATTTTTAAGTCATGGCTAGATTAAAGCCTTCAGGACATCTAGTTGCTGATGTTGTCATACAGGAAAAGAAATTCAAAGCTGCAAAGTGGGAATGTGGAATGTAAGAAGCACAAACATGGGAAAATTGAAATGAAACAACTACAGACAGACATCATAGGCATTAGCGAATTGAGGCGGATTAGGATTGGACACTCAGAATATCATTTTTATTATGCAGGACACAAAAAAGAAAGGAAGGGTGTTGCTTTTATAGTTAGGAAGGATATAGCAAGAACAGTATTTGAATACAATGCAATCTATGACTGAATAACTTTGATTAGACTTTGTGGACATCTCTTTAATATGAAGACAGTTCAAGTTTATGTTCCAACCAATAGTACAGAAGAAGAGGAGATAATGAGTATTATGATCAAATTCAGTTTGAAATCAGCAGTACTTGTAAGCAAGACATGCTGCTTATGATTGGAGACCGGACTGCTAATGTTGGAAATTCAAAAGAAGAAACTAGTTGGATTGTATGATTCAGGAAACCAAAATGAAGCAGATGACATATTAATCAATTTCTGCCACTCCAGTGATTTCCTCATAGCTAACACTATCTTCAAACAATCAGAAATACACTTCAGTACATAGACAGAGGTACATAGAAATCAGATTGACTGTATTATTTGCTAAAAGGAGATGCGGAACTCAAGTATAGCATCAAAGATATGGCCAGGTGCTAACTATGGGATACAAACTTCTCATTTGCAAGTTCCAAGTAATGAAGAAGAAAGCAAACCAATTTTCACACTGGTTTCTCATGAGGACAATGAGATGTTCTGAGAAGAGTAAATCAATAGCCACAGATACAACAACCAGTCTTAGAATTGGTAATGAAGATATCAAAAGTGGTGGACGGCTTCTGTGTTTTAGGATCAACCATCAATAATAAAGCAACAAGCAATCAAGAAATATGCTGCAGATGAGGACTTTGTAGAGCAGCCATGAAGGCCTTGAAAAAGTGTTCAGATGCTATGATGTATCCATAGCTGCAAAGTCAGAATAGTGCAAGCCATGGTATTCCCTTTGACACCCACCCTATGGAAGCAAAAGTTGGACATTGAAGAAGTAGGATAGGAACAGTATTGGTGCTTTTGAAATTTGGTGTTGGGGAAGATCCTGAGAATATAGTACCCAGCCAAGAGAACAAACAAACAAATGGATAAGTAAACATCCATCCAGAGTTCTCATTTGAGGCACAAATGGCCAAGCTCAAATTATCCTACTTCAGACACATTATGCAAAGCCCTAGCTCTCTGAAAAAGGTTCTAATACTGGGAAAAGGGGAAGGAAAGAACGGAAAAAACCAGAATTGGTACTAGGCAGCATATAATTGTAATAGGTAATGATGATGATGAGGAGGTTGCATGCATTCCATATTATGGGAAGATGAAATGTGTTGTTTCATTTAATACCTGTCCTTCTGAAAGCTACAGATAAGACATAGTAGCTGTGTAGGGACATCCGTTTAAAAGTACTGCATTATCATATTCTGCTTTCCTCAGTAGCCATAGAAGTAAAATATGGAGAAAGGTCAGTCATCTTGTCCTTCTGGGACTCTTAAATGTTTCACACAGTGCCATTTCAGCCATGTTTATTTTTGTTCTGTAGACAGAGTGCTATGTTATAAACCTAACATCTAAGCCTTCTGTTACACTCGGAAGGCAGCCTCTGATTAAATAATTAAAGAAAGAGGCCCACTCTACTGCTGCAGGGAAAGTATTGATTACATCGTGTGTAACCTGGCCATTGAAGGATCTAGGTATTTATTTGGTCATGAAAAGTTGTATTGAAGTTTTATTATGGTTAACAGAGAATGGATTTGCCACTGCTTCTGCCTCTGTCAGTGTGACTGCATCATCCTGTGCCGAATGTCTTGTAGGTGATGGAAACGTTTTACTTCTCTGTTTTGTGTTTTTGAGTACCTTTCATATTCAGATTGCAGTTGCAAAGGGAAGAGTGGACGGTATTGTTTAATCATCTTCTCTGATTTTATATGCTTGGACTTTACAAGCTTTGAAATGAATCTTCCTTTTTGATAGTCCTGGGGAGATACTTTTAGTGCCATAATGTGCAAAATGACTATTCTATCTTTTCTTTTCCAGTGGATGATGGCTAAAAACAGGTTTTTAGGTGATGTCTAGTAATGTCAGGAAATGGAGCAGGAGAGGACTCCTCAAGTATAGTGAACACTGACTAAAAGTAAATTTGTCTAATAAGTAGCCATATTATTTGCCTTGAAGCTCTGTAACAATTATTAGCATATTGTACTCTGCATTTGGTGGTGCTATTGATTAATGGTTAAGCTTAACTTTTCTAGATGAGAAGTTGCCCATTTTTCAAATACATCTTCAGATACTTTTTATTATATATTATTTAACCTGCAGGAAGGGGAAGAAGCTAAATTTTGTACATAGATGAATATAAACCAACTCCTGAAGTTTTAAAATTAAAATCAGACATACAAGTCTGCCATTTCCAGTGGAATTGTTTAATATAAGTACTTAATCCGTCCCATCCTAGGTTCATATTTCTAAGAGTCCCTTCATAGTCCCTGCCCCTCTCATTGTAGTATTTCCATTGTAGTATTTATTGCCTGAATATTAATGAGGAGCTAGCTTTAGGGGCTGAATTTAAATAGGAACATGCCCACAGCCCTATGGAAGGGGATGAATTGCTATCTCTCACTGGCTCTTTAATTATTTTTTTTTAAAGTTGAGATGGAGTTCATTAGTTGGTTGTTTTTCAGAATGTACAAATTGATCATAGAAATTATTGCATCAGTAGTGAACATTTACAAATTTATTATGCTAAAAAGTAGCAGGAATGATTTCTGATTATATTACTGGTTTGATATGTTATTTTAATTCATTGTGTGTATCTTATTTTAGATTATTGCACTTTTTTTCAAAACTTTTTCAACTTAGTACAATACTTTTCATAGGCATGATGATCTAAAGTAGCAAACAGTATAATTTCCTTTTTGCATCTTTTCTCAAATTATAAGATATGATGTCATTTCTGATTACTGCTTTGGGTAAATGTTAAATCCCAAAACATAAAAAGACAAGTGGAAATCTATATGATATGGGTAGGTCTTGTTTAGTGACCACAATGGAGATGAGCAGTTTAGCTGTGAAGCAGTAGCTGAGTGAAACCATGACTACTTTTCATTTCACTGCATCTTTCCTTTGCTTTAAAGATCTGCAAAAATCATAAATGCGAGGATTGGTCATAAAGTTACTTTTTCATCATTGTTGTAACTGCAAACAGTCTTTAAATAGGACCACCTATAAAGAAGTTTATTTTAAACTTTCTTGCATCATATCTTGATTTGATAATTGCTTTTTTAAAAAAGAGCTTTACACTCAAATTCTTTTCTAAAACTAGAGAATTTTATTGTTCATCAATAGTCCTCATTTAGTGATTGCAACCTGTTCCTGCAGAATGGTAGCTAAGGAACATGGTCACTAAGCAAACCACATGACTGAGAGAAGACATGCCGCAAAGACAGATAAAATTTTCTAGTTTAGATAAAGTTCTCTCACATGGTGTCATGTGATTGACCCATTTCCCCCCTTTTTGCCCCCGGCAAGACAGAGAGATTGTTTAAACAAGCTATTTCTTCCCTAGCTGCTTTTCTCCACTTCACAGCATATCCCTAAAAAGTGCTTAACTACAAGCTAACAAAGCTCAGCTCTGTGACCTTAATTGGTTGATTAAACCCTCTGTCTAACTGGCAGCTGCTGTCTGAAACTGACCAGGCCTTAAATTAATTTCACACTGCAGGCTTTTGTTGTTGTAAATGCATTGATCAGAAAATGACTTTTTATTATCATTTATTACCATTGGATTTGTAGAATAGTCACTATCCAAGGAAGTTGCCAAATGAGAACTACCTGTATAATTAAGGTTTCTCTGATTGGATAATTAGATAAGTTGCTGAGATCTGAGCATTAGATCAAAATATTTGGATTTGTCTCAGTTATTCCTTCCTTATTTGATCGATGTGCTTCAATATTAATTGAGAAAAATAGGGCTTGGCTTTTTTCCCTTAGAACAGAGTCCTTGTATAGAAATTGTTATAGCTATGAAAATTGTACTAATTTCTAACTTTATGGAATAGGATTGCATTACTAATGCCCTGCTTCCTGACATTTTATGTGGTCATAGACATCCACACATACGCTGCCAACAACTAAAGCAAGTATGCTTTTACACATGCAACTCTGTGTGTAGGTTTCACACAAAGGGGTATCCTTATTATTATATGTTTCTTTGATTTGAAAAATATACAGTTAGTAAGATTGCTAGGAGAAAAATACTTTATTTTCATTATCTGAGGAAATATAGATCAGTGTTTAGTGCTCCGTTATTGACCAAATTATTCAAGAAGTTGCTCAATTATTCAAGAAGTTGCTCTAAGATTTTGAAAAAAAATTATTTCATATAGGAGATACCTACAAGAACCTTGATTGTCTTAGCTGAGAAATAGGTAGGAAATATATATCTGTTGATGCTTTTGGTTTTCTTACCAGCTTTCTGGCCACAGTATTCTTTCAGATCAGAGATTGAGATTGTTGGCATCATGCGCTGGAAGTTTCACTCCTATCTCACCAGGAAGTTGTATTTCTATAATATGGGACAATTTTCTACTGGTGATTCCTCATAGTTTGTACTGTACTGCCCTTTGTACTAACCTCAGTCTGATACTAATGGCCAAGATCATTTAGATTACCAGGTTGTTGTATTTTTCCCTTTCATCTGAATAAAAAGATGCCATCCCTTTGTTGGGTGTTCATCTGGAATTAGATGGATGAAGGTGAAATTCATACACAAAGTGAGAGTTGCCCATAGTAAACAACCCTAATTTTGCTAGGATGGCAGAAATGTGTACCATAGATGAGGTAATTATGGACCTAAGGTGAGGTCCATTGTCTTAGTTGTTGTTGTTGTTTTTTGCATATAGGCATCTGCATGGATAATTTCTAGAAGCAAATTACATATTTTTGGTTATCCATGAAGGATGAATTTATGTTCTGGTGCATAAATTACTTATCTCTTGACTTGGTTACTTCAGGATTCCTCTTGAAGGTTATAGAAAATTCAAGGCAATTCAACATGCAGCATCCAGATTCTTGTGATTGTTAGTTTATGAGTCAGATATATGTCAATTTGTATAAATATCTTTTCTTTTTAATGTGCCCTTTCTTTTCCAATTAATGATGATTAAATGATATGTTTAGATTAAATAAACATTAAGAAATGGGTTAGGAGAAAATCCTGACTAAAAAGAGAATAGTTTAGTAACTAGCTACACTATTTATTTCATTATTCTCTTATTTTATGTGGCCCTTTATCTCTGTTATTTATTAATGTTGATTTATTAGTCATGCTACTTTAAAATCTAGCTTTTAAACATAATAAGCATACTTCAATATGAGCCACTTGATCTTTCAGAGCAGGGGTGTCAAACTGCCGGCCCGCGGGCCAGATGCGCACCCACCCCATTGCCGGCAATGGGGAAAAAGTTACAATACGTTGCGACACATCATGTGACATTGCGAGTTTGACACCCCTGTTTCAGGGTATTTTAAAGCTTTTCTGTTTACACACAGAATTAGGACCACTTTTTCTGTGCAAAATATATCTGGTAGAATCCTAGGGTTGAGTTTCATTTTCAAACGGACGAAGTAATTCCTTATAAGAAACTCTATCCAAATTAACTCCCCTAGATATCCCTTCTATTACCTGTGCTGGAACTGCCCATATAGGAATTTTATAATTTAATTTATAATAATATTTCTTCCAAACTCGCAATAGAGCACTCCTTAAAACATGTGCCTTAAAATTTGAATCCACCTTTTTATCATATATTAAATATGCCTGCCAGCCAAATAACAAATCCCATCCTTCAAGAGAAAGTATATTCTTATTTGTTAAATTTAACCAATCACTAATCCATGTCAATACCACAGCATCATAATACAATTTTAAGTTAGGGACTTTAAGTCCTCCTCGTTCCCTTACATCTTGCATAATCTTAAACTTAACTCTTGGCTTTTTACCAGCCCAGATAAATTTATTAATGCCCCTCTGCCAATCCTCCAAATTGGCATCTTTTTTTAAAACAGGAATCATTTGAAACAAGAAAAGAAATTTTGGTAGAACATTCATTTTTACCACTGAAATTCTCCCCAACAATGATAATTGTAGTTTTTTCCACTCATCTAAATCTTTTTTAACCTTTAACCATAAAGACTCATAATTATTCTTATACAATTTAACATTAGAGGCTGTTATATAAACTCCTAAATATTTCACTTTTTTCACCATTTCATAACCTGTATGCAAAACTAATGCCTCCTTATCATCCTTAGACATATTTTTTCGACAATATTTTTGTCTTATTACTATTTACCTTGAATCCAGAAACCTTTCCATATTGACCTATAATTTCCATCATATCAATTACTGACTCTAGCGGCTGAGTTAATGTTAACACCAAATCATCCGCAAAAGCTCTTAGCCTATAATCTATTTTATTAACCTTAATTCCCTATATAATGGAGGACTCCCGGATTCTAATTAACAAAATCTCCATTGTTAAAACAAATAGTAGTAGTGATAGTGGACATCCTTGTCTGGTTCCCTTTCCAATTTTAAACAATTCAGTTAATCCCCCATTAACTATAATCTGAGCTGTCAGCTCAGAAAAGGGAATCTTTCTTGAGACCAGTACAGGTAGTCCTCTACTTACGACCCAAAATTGAGCCCAACATTTCTGTTGCTAAGGGAGACATTTGTTAAATGAGTTTTGCCCCATTTTATGAACTTTCTTGTTAAGTAAATCACTACAGTTGTTAAGTTAGTAACATGGTTAAGTGAATCTGGCTTCCCCATCGACTTTGCATTTCAGAAGGTTGCAGAAGGTCATCATAGGACCCCGGGACACTGCAACCGTCATAAATATGAGTCAATTGCCAAGCATCCAAATTTTGATCACGTGACTATGGTCATATGTGTGAAAATGGTCATAAGTCACTTTTTTCAGTGCTGTTGTAACTTCGAACAGTCACTAAACAAACAGTTGTAAGTCAAGGACTACCTGTATAGCTTTTGTTTTCAGTTCAAATTACAATTCCAGAAGAAGATTTTTTTTGTGTTTGTTTTGTTTTGTTTCTTGGGCATCAATCGTGTAAATGAATTAAATTCCCTGGTACATCTACTTTATAATGTTAATCATCCACATAGTGGTTGCTGGTTGAATAGTTAAAAACTTGCATATTAAATGAAAACATTCATTTGGGAGATGGTGTTTGAAATGTGGCTTAAGATGTATAAAAATTCTTGATTCTACTAAAATGGCTTCAGGACTAATATATAGGTTGGAATGGGGATTCTAGATGTAGAAAGTTGTAGCACACTCCTTTTGTCAACCAACTCTTCAAGTTTTCCTTTTAAAAAAATATATTCTATAAATTTTTTACAATAACATTTTTTAGTGTTATTAAACAGTGTGTTGTCTGGGTTCATATGTTTAAAAACAATAATAATTAATTTCTATAATTCCGTAATCAATATGTTAATTAGTGATATATTTCTTTGATCTTTTCTTCATCCAATGGTATTCTTCTTTTGTCAACATTTAGCAAGTATCATTCTTAAAATTCAATACATATAAAGTTAAATATAAACCTTTTTCTTGTATTTATACAAATAATAGTAACATCAGCACATAGCATCTTTTTATCAGTTTATATTTCAATTGTATTTATAATAATCATCTTATTAAATCACTATATGTCCTGTTTTCAAAATTCTTATTTAAACTTAGTTTCCCCTCTGTATTCAAACCATTCTTATCAGTCGTAGTTTTCTCAAAGTTGTAACCTTTAAATATCCAACCTTTTCATTCATGTACACCATCCCAATATTTTCACATTTCATATATTATAAAAATTACTATACTACTTGTATGTCTTATGTCTCTTACTATAAGACCCCTTTATATCCATAATTTATCTATTATTTTAACCATATTCAAACAAGTATTTAATCATATAGTACTCCCTCAGGTAGATCGCATCAAATCTCTCAAATCTGATTCTAGCCTTCTTCTTTAGCCAAGTAGTTTTCCAAATTAGTGTGTTCAACTTGCCCAGGGGTTTTTCCTGTATTTTGTATTTATTTATTTATTTATTTTATTTATTAAATTTATATACCGCCCTATCTTTCTTACGGGACTCAGGGCGGTGAACAGGCGATACTAAAAACCACAATAATAAATAAATAGTTTCTGTTCTAAAAAATGATTGTCCTCGTTGCCCTATAGTCTATTTTGTTAGATTTTCTTTCCAATCTTCAAGTTGATTTTGAAGTCCTGAAATATAAGATATCTTTTCCATTTCCATTTTTATGGTAAAACCTTGCAAGCTTTCTTTTGTTTGTATTAGTTTATAGTTCTGTTCATCTGTAGTTTTCCTTTTTGGGTCGCTGACCTCTGATTTATGTTCTGTTATCTGGTCTGTTTGTTCATTCTTTTTCATCATTTTCTGAGAATTTTTTATTGTAAGTTTAAGTTGGAAATGTGCTCGTTTATGCCCTCAAAGTTGTTTTTAATCTCATCATGATTTGAAATTATTGTCATTTGAATCTGTCGCAGCATTGCATACATTTCCTCCTGGAAAGTATTTGCCTTGTCTTGAATTATTGCTTCTGCAGATCTCTGATGTTCCAGGCTGGGGCCTTCAAAAGAGGATATTAGATGTAGTTTCCTGCCACTTTTTGATAGGTGTGCAGCATCCATTTTATCTTCCCCTTCCAGATGTTCTTTCACCAGTACCATAGTATCTGTATTTCGCCTTTTAAACCAGCCAATCTTAAAGTCCAAACGACCAAATTTTATATAGTTCTTATCTTTATATATGTTTTTTTATAATCCAATGTGTTTCCAATTACCAAAGCACCACTGAAGGCAGTATTTTATAACATTTCTTGTGTTCAGGGGTCTTACAATTTATCTTCCAGCCAAGATTGCAGTCCAAAATGTTTGACTATCCAGTAAAATTCCCCCCTAGAAGATTAGCCAATAGTTAAAGTTTTTCTTTTTCTGCAGACAGTTCTTAAGCTTAAAGATCATAGCTCAGTAAATATTTATAATCGCAGAAGGTCAGCGGTTTTTGAAGCAAGTATAGTTCTCAATTTGTAATATATGGCCCAGTATGTTTACTTTTTTTGTTCTCAGCTGTTTTCTATTTGGCTGAAACTTATTAAAGTTCAAGGGAACAGATTATTTTTTGTTTCTGGGTGTCTTGCCAATTTCTGAGTCAGTGTTGCTGTTGTTTTATACTCTAATTCTCCACTAGATGTCAGTAGTTATTTATTTTCCAATTTCTCAAACAAAGAATTGGGTTTTTTTTATTTTATCAAAACTCTTTCAGATGTAAAATCTTAATGGTTATTCTTAATTTTCAGATTTATCCACAGTGTAACAGTATTAATTTCATTTCAGTGCATTTCTTTCCCCCTTGAAGTTAATTCGCCGCTTCCGTCTATGGAAGGGTGGGGGTATATTCTCCTCCCTTCTCACTTTCGGAGGATTTCTTGCTTTGGGGATTTTTCCCAGGGAGTCAATTACAAAATGGAAGAGAGAAGATCAATGTTCTCACCCAGTTCCAAGCAAGCTGTTCACTGTTGCTCTAGTTCGTGCTCTTGGACTTTGGCTGCTGGTAGCTTGGGCTAAACACTGATGTGCAGCTAGCCTTTCTCCTGTCGGGTTGGAGGGCTTCCCCCAGATCGAACGGATCGACCGCTGTCATTCCGTGATCATTGGGGTGCCCCTCCGTCGCCTTTCCGGGGCGACTTTAAACCCATTTAAGATTCCCTGACAGAGTGAAACCAGCCGTGGGGTATAGAGCCCCGCAATCATTTGGCTGTGTTGCTATGGGGCGGAACCGGAAGTCCCAACTCTTCAAATTTTCCTCTCCTGTATCTCCTAATTGATAATTCTACCCTGAATTAGATTTTCTTTAATATATTTTGTTTTGTAATACTGGTGTTTATGTCAGCACTTCTTTTTGATTGCAGGAGATTATTCATTTATAGCAGACATGTCAAACACAAGGCCCGGGGGCCGGATGCGGCCCACGAAGTGGTTTCATGTGGTCCACGAAGCCATCCTGGAAACAGAGAGGGAACGGCCCCCGCTGCCTTGGCCCTGGCCCAGGCCGGCCGGGAGCCAATGTACAATTTTGTGGTGGTCATCTATGCTGAAACGCATTCAGTCTTAGCTCCACAAGGCCGTCTGGAAACAGCAAGGAACCAGCCCCTGCCGCGTCAGCCCCACCCCTGGGTGCATGCTGGGGAGGTGTCACCCTTTGTGAGGAATGAAGAAATGGACCATGCCTTGGTGCTTGCCCCAGTCCCACCTCCTTCTGCCAGAGACCCTCAGATCTGTCCCACTCCTGCCCAGGCCCCCACAGGCACCTTTGACGCAAACAATGTAGAGCTGGCCATGCCCATCCAGTAGGCCACACCCACTCCATCCACGCCCACCCAGTAGGCTGCACCCACCCTGGCCACACCCACCCGGCCCCCTGAGGGCAACCGCAATGCTGATGTGGCCCTCAGTGAAATTGAGTTTGACACCCCTGATTTATAGGCAATTTAGTCATCATTATAAATGTAACAGCAGTAAATTCCAAGGTCCATTGACACTGAAACCAGCCAATGGCAGTCATGAGAGGAGTTGCAATTGCGTATATGGCCAGTGATAATAGAAAAAAAAGGCAACGCCAAAAAAGTTTAGAGGAAGAACACAGGAAATTGGAAATACAACTACAAATAAAACCGCAAAGTCGGGATCTGAAACAACAATTAGGTCTAATTAAACACAAACTGAACATTATGGAGAAGGAGGAACTGGCGCAAAAAATAAAAGAGGCCAGACAAAAAATTTTTGAACACGCGAACAAACCTGGGCAATGGCTGGCTTACAGACTAAAGAAACGAAAAGACAAAAGATGGATTAGTAAATTATGTAATGAAGAGGGGGAGATGATCTATCAGAGTGAAGGAAAGATCCTTACTACCATTAACTACTTTACATTAATAACCTTGAAACTGTTTTACTGTCTTCTAGGTCCCACAAACCAGCGCCAGGTTCAAAATGGACCCTCTCCGGATGAAATTGAAATTCAGAGAAGGTAAGGAAAAATCTACAGAAATATTCAGATTTTCATTTTAAAGATAAACAGAAGCCAAATTGCTGCCTATTATTTAAAGCTACATATTGATTCAGTCGTTAGGGAATTCATTTAGAAAATATACATATTTGCCCTTCATTCGTGAAAAAATATATAGTTGCACAGTTCAATTGTTGAAGCCAATGGTAAAATGATAGTTAGAATAAGCCATAAAATCATCGTCCAATATACTGTTTAGTGTTAGGTTTGCTAGAGCATTTATGGCAGGTTACTATCCAACTTCTAATGGAAGATTTCAAGCCCATATCTGCTCTTCTCACTAAGGCCCTCACAGCCTGCAGGTACTGGGATAGCACCTTGACTGCATTTCTTGTTAACCTTGGGTTTTGATGTACAGCTGAATATCATCAAATATCAACCTATGTTGACTGATGACCTCTCTCAGGAGCTGCATATAGATGATAAATAGGAAGAGTAAAACTCGGATACCCACAGCAGAGGGCCTTCGGACTTTAGATCTCCACCAGTATCACTATCAACTGAAATTTTCCCCTAAGGAAGAAGAAGCAAAATTGTGTTCCCTCACCCACAAAGGCAAACTGCAAGAAGCCAATGAACTGCTATGTAGCAAGTAGCTTCAGAGCCTCATAGTTCTGGGGCTGCTTACCATCTTATAGGCAAAGTGCAGATTGGCCAAAGAGCAGATATGGGAGGGGGGATAAGCAGTTGAAGGGGAGGCAATCTCTGTCCTTGGAAGAACCAAGGCATGGGGCTTGGAGAGACCAAGCCCAGGATTTCTTGGATTGGAGGGGGTTCCCTCGGTTAGCAACTGATAGAATTTCATTAACCATGGTAATGGGGAATGCCAGGACCGCTGTCACTAAGTGATGTCGTCATATGACATTGCACTTTATGCTGCATTTCTTAGCAATGGAAATTCTGGTCCCAGTTACTGCCATAACTCAAGGACTATCTGTATCACTTTCTATCCTTGAGTGAAGAATAGGATGATTTACTGTTAATAGAACTTGAGAAGTAGGCCATAAACCTCTGAGGGACAAATGAGATTGCACATAAGATATCTTGATGTGCTAAAATGTGATTTGAACGAGCCCAGCACCAAACTCCTTATGGAAGTATTTGAGAAAAAGTTTTCTATGCTACACAACACAAGAAAAGAGATGAATGAAAAATCTGATAAAAAAATTTGAATTATTAGTATCAGATTTAAAACAAACTAAAGATGTTAAAAATATCCAGATTAGATGAGATGAGACAGACACAAGGTTAGATCTTCTTAACCAACATTTACTGTTATTGGATTTGAAACAAAAGGACACTTTTCTGCACCTCAGGGGAATTCCTGAACAAATTTGCAACTTAGGTGATGTAATTGATAATGCCAAACCAGTCTTATTTCATTCTTTGATAAAGTGACTAAACTAGTAGACCAGCAAAATGCTGTGGACATAGTGTACTTAGATTTCAGTAAGGCATTTGATAAAGTAGACCACAACCTACTCCTTGGTAAGCTAGAAAAAGATGGAATAGACAACATCAGCACCAGATTGATCTGTAACTGACTGGCAAACCGTACTCAGCAAGTAGTCCTCAATAGTACTACATCTACATGGAAAGAAGAAAGCAGTGGGGTACCACAAGGTTCCGTCTTAGGCCCAGGACTCTTCAATATCTTCATAAATGACTTAGATGAGCGAATTGAAGGGGAACTCATCAAATTTGCAGATGACACCAAACTGGCCGGAGTAGCCAACACCCCAGAAGACAAACTCAGGGTCCAAAAAGATTTTGACAAACTTGAACAATGGGCCCTATCCAACAAAATGAATTTCAGTGTGGAGAAAAGCAAAGTTTTACATTTAGGCAGGAAAAACCAAAGGTACAAATACAGATTGGGAGAGACCTAGCTTAAAAACAGTAACTGTGAGAAGGACCTTGGTGTTGTAGTGGACAATCACTTGACTATGAGCCAGCAGTGTGCAGCCACAATCAAAAAAGCTAATACAATCCTGAGTTGTATAAACAGAGGCGTAGAATCAAGATTATGCGAAGTATTAGTACCACTTCATAAAACCCTAGTAAGACCACTCCTGGAATACTGCAGCCAATTTTGGTCACCATATCACAAAAAAGATGTTGAGAGTTTGGAAAAAATTTAGAGAAGAGCAACTAAGATGATTAAAGGCCTGGAGACTAAAACATATGAAGAATGGCTGAAGGATTTGGGTTTGGCTAGTCTAAAGAAAAGAAGACATAGGAGAGACATGATAGCAGTATCTGAGGGGCTGCCACCAAGAAGAGGAGGTCACGTTATTCACCAAAGCACCAGAAGGCAGGACAAAAAAAAATGGTTGGAAACTGATCAAAGAGAGAAGCAACCTGGAATTAAGGAGAAACTTCCTGACAATGAGGACAATTAACCAATGGAACAGCTTGCCTTCAAAAATTTTGGGTGCTCTATCACTGGAGGTTTTAAGAAGAGGCTAGACAGTCACTTGTCTGAGATGGTATAGGTCCTCCTGCTTGAGCAGGGAGCTGGACTAGAAGACTTCCAAGGTCCCTTCCAGCTCTATTCTATTCTAAATTGTAACAGAAATGACTAAATGATGAGAAAGTAGACTTCTCTAAAGAAATAGACAACATTTACAGAATAAACTCAGCATATGTGGCCAGAAGACAAATGCCAAGAGATGCTGTGATCCAATTTATAAGAAAATCTATTAAAGAGCAAGTAATTCAGAAACATTACCATCAAGATTTAACATTTCTGGAAAAGAGGTGCAAATATTCAGAGAAATTCCAATTACAACATTAAGGAAATTCAAAGAATATTTTTCTCTGACAGATTTTCTGAAACAAAATAATATTCCCTTTCGCTGGGATAAGCTAGAAGGGGTTATCTTAACTTTTAGAAATCAACAATATAGACTAAATTCAGTCCCTAAAGCACAAGACTTTTTGGGAAAACATGGAATGGAACTGCACTATTTTTCAAAAGATAAAGATGGGAAAGAAAAAGATAAAAAGTGGTCTGACGCTTCTCAAGGACAGGCTGTGGAGATGGGAGCCATATTAGATTCAGAGTTATTCCAGAAAACAATCATTTCTTTCTCCCACTAGTTCAAAATGCGTGCAGACTTGACCTATTCTGTCTTGATTATTTGCAGAACTATCTGAGCACCAATACATTAAAAGAGCAGTTGTATTTCTATATTTGCAGGTCTAGATCATGGCTTTTCAACCAGTGGTACGGGTACCACCTGTGGTACATTGGCACCTGGCAGGTGGTACACGACCATCCTAGAAAAGTGGTAGCAGGGGAGGGGAATGAGCTGAACTGGTGGCAGCACCGCACAAGCCTGAGCGAGAGATGGCTGGAGCTGCAGGGCTGTCAGGGGTCAGTGGAAGCGCCAGGATCAGGGCCAGGCTCCAGCTAGAGCTCGGCACTGATCCTGGTGCTTCTGCTGAGCCCTGAAGAAGCACCTAATAGCTGGAAAGCAGCACTGATCCTGGCGCTTCTGCTGAGCCCAGAAGAAGCACTGATCAGCTGGAATGTTGCAGCATCTCCAGGGTCTTGTGATTTACATTCAGATGCTTGGCAACTGATTCATATTTATGACGGTCACAGTGCCCAGGATCATGTGAAGTGACCAAAACCTGCTGCAACCACCCAGCAGACGGGGGGGGGGATAAAAAACAAACACTCCCCCCACCTCACCCTTGCTGCCAATCCTCAAAAGAAATGCTCACAACAATGAAAACCTCGGACAGGAGGAAGAGCGCCGCCGGGCGGGCAGGCAGGTGTCTTGCTCGGCTATGGCTTGGGGGGCACTTTTTTCAGTGCCATTGTAACTTCGAACAGTCACTAAGCTGTTGTAAGTAGAGGTAGAGGACTACCTGTACTTTATCACTTTTTTCCCTTTTTTTGTCATCAAGTTTTTGATACCTTGCTAGGCGACTGGTGGTACTCAGATGTTGCCATATCCTAAAAGTGGTACCATGGGTGAAAAGGTTGAAAAGCCCTGGTCTAGAGTTCTCAAAGCTTCTCAGCAAATTATTGCTTGCCCTTTTTGGACAATAGCTGAGCACATAGAACTGCCATCTAATCAGTGCTCATTTTCTGTCCTTTCAAACCAAATTGTAACTGAGCATTCTCCAAATTTCACCCAATTCTATGCCATACTAATAATAAATATGTAATAATAATCCTCTCTCCTTCATAAACAAAATAAAAATAAATTGCTGCTTTATCTCATCTCTTACACTTGTGGGTTGGGTGGGGGTTTTTTGGCATTTCTATTTGTGGACATTTTTCTAGGATTTGGGGGGAGGGGAGAAGGAATTCCAGAAGGTGTGGGGAGGGAGTGTGAAATATAACCAAGTGTATAAAGAATATTCAACAGTTTCCCACCTGGCGTGGTGGCAGACTTCCATTCCTTCCTATCCTCTTAACCATGCCAGCACACTACTACAATAGGAGCCAGGCGATTGGCACAAGGCAAAAGAATAATTCCATCTGGTGAGAACATACACATAGTGCAAATGTACACACACATACTTTCTGAAGTTACTT
The DNA here is from genome assembly GCF_001527695.2 of Protobothrops mucrosquamatus. Taxonomy (NCBI): domain Eukaryota; kingdom Metazoa; phylum Chordata; class Lepidosauria; order Squamata; family Viperidae; genus Protobothrops; species Protobothrops mucrosquamatus. The sequence goes on from NW_015386230.1 coordinate 2,046,355, forward strand.
TTGCTGGGCAGAGATGATACTTTGTCTTCCACTGGCTAAAACAGTCCTTGCACAAATATAATTATTATTTCATAGCCCGATGTGATGTGTGAGAGGGATCTCGGAGTCCTAGTGGACCATCATTTAAATATGAGCCAGCAGTGTGCTGCAGCTGCCAAAAAAGCCAACTCAGTGCTAGGCTACATTAACAGAGGGACAGAATCAAGATCGTGTGAAGTGTTAATACTTCTTTACGATGCCTTAATAAGGCCACACTTGTAATGCTGCCTCCAGTTTTGGTCACCACGATGTAAAAAAGATGTTGAGACTCTAGAGTACAGAGAAGAGCAACAAAGATGATTAGGGGACTAGAGGCATATATAAGGATCATATAAGGACATATAAGGAACAGTTGCTGGAATTGGGTATGTCTAGTTTAATGAAAATAAGACACAGCAAACTATTAGAAATCCTGAAACAAGGGGGACTAGATGACAAAGACATCCAAATAATAAAGAATCTGTATTGGCATCAGGTAGCAAATGTGAGACTAGGCCAAAAATACTCAGCTGATGCAGAAATAAGAAGAGGGGTCAGACAGGGATGTATTCTGTCTCCACTGTTGTTCAATATCTACTCTG
>NW_015386230.1:2047074-2078644 GCF_001527695.2 Protobothrops mucrosquamatus
GCTGGTATCAAAGTAAACGGTGTTTGTACCAACAACTTAAGATATGCTGACAATACAGTTCTGCTTGCCAGTAAGCATGAAGACCTTCAGCTCCTCATCAACAGAGTCACAGAAATATCTGAAAAATACGGTTTGAAGCTTAACACCTCAAAAAGCAAGATCATGGTCGTCAGCAAACAACCCGTTAATTTACCACCAACAAATTCAGAATGAATACCACTAGAAAAAGTTGAAAGGATCATGCACCTCGGTTCTAATTTGCATGAAAGCTGGGACATGACCGTTGAAGTAAAGACAAGGATAGAAAAAGCCCGAACAGCATTCTTCAAAATGAAAAAGGTCTTCTGCAGTCACAACATAAGCCTAAGACTGAAAATCAGGCTTGTCAGTTGCTATATTTTTTCTATCCTGCTCTATGGAGTAGAGAGTTGGTCTCTGACAGAAGGCCACCTGAAGAGACTAGAAGCATTTGAAATGTGGATTTACAGGTGGCTGTTACATATAAGCTGGGTTGACAAAATCAGAAATGAGGAGATGATAAGCCGCCTGGGAAAGCCAAGGGAAATCATCAAAACAATTAAAAAACGAAAATTAGAATATTTCGGACATGTGATGCGACATCCAGAAAAATACTTCATACTCCATTTAATCCTCCAGGGAAAGATTGAAGGCAAATGAGGTCCAGGCAGAAGAAGAACATTGTGGCTTCAAAATCTAAGGGACTGGTTTGGACAAAACTCAGCAGCACTTTTTCGTGCGGCTGCTGATAAAAACAGGATCGCCAACATCCGATAACGGATATGGCACAAGAAGAAGAAGAAAAGGTTTAATGAAGAAAAGGACGAAGGGTGACATGATAGCAGTGTTCCAATATCTCAGGGGTTGCCACAAAGAAGAGGGAGTCAAGCTATTCTCCAAAGCACCTGAAGGCAAGACAAGAAGCAATGGATGGAAACTAACCAAAGAGAGAAGCAACCTAGAACTAAGGAGAAATTTCCTGACAGTTAGAACAATTAATCAGTGGAACAACCTGCCTCCAGAAGCTGTGAATGCTCCAACATTGAGTTTTTAAGAAGAGACTGGACAGTCATTTGTCTGAAATGGTATAGGGTTTCCTGCCTGAGCAGGGGGTTGGACTAGATGACTTCCAAGGTCCCTTCCAACATTATTATTATCATTATCATTATCATTATCATTATTATTATTATTATTATTATTATTATTATTATTATTATTATTATCATCATCATCATCATCATCATCATCATCATCATTATCATCATCATCATCATCATCATCATCATCATCATTATGTTGTGGAATTGGCAATTACCAGAAGATCTCTTAGCCGGGCTATGGCTAAAAACATAGATTCCAAATTACATATCTTCAATAAAGACAAAGCTTTCCATTCCACACATGGGTAATGCTTCTTGATGAACCATAGCCTCATGTCCTATTGAATATACATTGAACAGCTACTAACATTGCAGTGGGCAAGCATAACTGGGATTTCTGGTTTATCATGAACAAGCAGGTATGCTGGTACGTGCTGCTTGATCACCCCTACTTGGCTGTTCTTATGATTGGGAAGAAGGCCTGAGCTAAAAATATCACTAAGACTTTTTCCATCAGAAGTGGACTCCAGGGATGCTTTTCTTTTAGCAAGCCAAGATCATAAATCACTGCTCTTGGCTTATAAACCTGGCTTGCCTAATAATAATATTAGGTTAATATTGTTGTAATGTATTAATCAGTATTCAGCTAGGGAGGATAATATGTGTGTATGTGTTAATTTTTTTAATGCAGTTTTTTATTGTCTTGGTTTTTTTGTAGGTTTTGGGGAGCTTTTTTTTCTTTTGAAAGAAAAAAATGAAGTTTTGTGTTTGTATTTTGTATTTTAACTTTTTTTTAATACAATAAAAATAGAATAAAAAATTCTGGTTTGCCAGAAGAGATACAAATTAGAGATTTGATTTAGAAGAATACTAAACAAAGAAAAGAGGAATCTTGCTTCCTTCTTCCTGATAAGTAACATTTTTTCAGGAATCTGGCTTCCTTTGGGCTGGATCATTGAATAGAAATCAAATGTTCTTTGTTGTCCAGTGACTACCAGTTACACACAGAGATATTTTTTCTTAAAATACCCAATTGGACCTTGTGTTAAGCAGATTCTCAAATGCTTTCAGAGAAACTAAATATGAATTTCTTGTAAATCCTTTATTGTAGGCAAGCAATGGAGCAGCAACAGCAGCAACGCCAAGAATCTCTGGAAAGAAGAACCTCTACCACAGGTATGTATCATGCTTTTGGAAGTCAAGCAAGACTACTTTTTCCCCCTGGTTTTTCCCTATTAACTTCTGGCTGTTCCTTGTGCTTTTATTGAAAATGTTTGGCTTCTCGTCTGTTGCTATAATTATTCTGTGGTTTCAGTTACTAAAGTTTATTCATAATGCATACGGGGATGTTTTTGCATTGAAATGCAATGCAGTATGTAGTGGGTTTTTTTTTTTATTCTTTCTAAATTTCTTTAGGGTGTTTTTACTGATAGCAATTTAATAATTTTTGCTTGAAATTACCCCCAGTGAAAATAAAAAGCTCATAATGATTACATTCCCACATTCTAGCATATCTTTATTAGCATAGAAACATGGCACAAATAACAAGAGAGGGTTCATTTTCTACTCCCAAGATTCTTAATTTTGTATGTCTGAAAATATTCTTAATTTTATATAGTGTTATTGTGATTGTTCTTTTGTCATTCTCACAAAACAACAGGTTATTCTAAATGGTAATTTAGTTTTTCTATGACTGTACCAGTTTGCTGCTTCCCACATTGTCCATGCTTCCATAAATATATAATTTGGGAGATCTTACGGGAAGAATGGAAGTGCATTCACTCTCTATAGAGATGCCCCTTCAACTTGGGAGCTGACTGAGATTAGTCAGCTATACATTATAGCTCACTTACTTGGTTTCCGCAATAGATTTGTTATTGAAGTATGTGGGACATAACTGTATAGATGTGGCAACTACATCGATATAGTAGCCCAAAAACTGAACAATATGCAAAAAAACTTTAACTTGATGCAACATGGTTTGTAGTATGCCTAATAATAATTGTGAATTACTGTTTCTCTGAACAGAAGGGATATCATTTGTAGATAAGAAATAATCCAATAGGGGCGTAGAATTCCATCACTGAGAACTTAGGGGCATCCCAGGTTGGTCTTCCCCATATGGTATCAGATATGTTGGAAACAGCAGCCAGAATTTCCAGCCAATTTCCAGCTGATAAATAGCAGCAGGGAATTTTTGGAGCTGGAGCGGAGAAGAGTATGATACATAAATTAATTATCACTTTGGCCCAATCAACTTCATCGGGTACTTTAGCAATACTATTGCAAAACAGATGTAGATGTAATTAATCTTGGGAAAAGATCATATGGATCACCCTGTAAATTGAACGAAGAGGGATACAAGTGCAATATAAGGAAGGAAGCACAATATAAAGAAGAGGGATGTAAATACAATAAATAAAAACAAGTTTGGCAAATAAGAGTATATATTAGATGAATAGGGTCTTGAAAATGGGTCTTCAATAAAATTGATTGTAAATTTAAAAGTTTGCTAATCACAAGGCAGTTCAGTGCTATGCCTTCTGTTAGCTCTAAACTAAAAAAATTAGCAGCTTTTCTGGCTTCCTCTGAATAACCATGAAACCTGTATCTTCACTAATCTTTTTAAACTATTAAGCATTGGGTTCATTTTGATTTATTTTTTGTTTCATTCCCTTTCCCCCCTGTCTTCTAACCATGATGCTATCTGTCATTCCTCAGTACCAACCCATATTATTCTTTTTCCTTTTTCTGTTCTTTATAGTCTCCACCATTCAGATTAAAGTGTCTTCTTCCCCTTTTCACTGCCAGTCTCCTCCTCCTGACTACAGTAACTACAATGCTTCTACTTCCACTGGTGCGGTTGTTCCTCCTCCTCCTCCTTATGCCAAAGCAATCTCATCACCATCTGCTCTCCCAGAACCTGCTAGCAAGGCCTCTTTCAGATCTGCTCATAGAGTCCGGGAATCCCCTCTGCATTGCCACCAATATTCTCCCTCTGAGTTCCCACAATCTCCTGGCCCTTCCTTTCCACCAACTTGGCCAGGTTACAGAACTGTTGCACGAAGCACCAAGGAAATCTCTTTATCTCCACCTCTTGCCTCTGCTTCCCCTCATCAGTCCATAAGATGTTCTTCCCTGTCATATTCTCCTCAAGCTGCTTCTTCTCCTGTGACCTTTACATCCCCTATACAGAAGGGGCTGATCCTGCAGCCCCATATTCCAGTAGTTCTTCCTGTGATTGCTGCCCAGAATGGCAGACTCCAGGGGCCTACAGGTGAAGTGGTCCAAGATGCCTCAGCAAATGTACCTCAGTCAGGTCTGAATGGCCGACATGAAGATTGTTTAGTTACACAAATTCCTCTACGCTCCCCTAGGACACAGCCAAAGAGAAAAGATCAATCTTTTTTCTCCTATTTAGAAGCAGTGCCCATTTCACATTTACCTGTTGTGACCAGCCCACCTGGGTCCTTTATCCAGGCTTTTTCTTGGCCCTCCCAACAGTTGCCTCATTCTCCACACCAGTTCTATCCATCTATGTCACACTTTGTTTCATTACATCCTCATTATGCTGCTTTATCTGAGATGAATTTGTCCAGGAGGACTCCTTCTTACATGACTTCATCTACCTTTTCCCACATGAGTAAGTACTTGACTTGGAAATATGTAGATGCATTTCCTTTTTTAAAATATATGTTTTAAAAATATATATTTATATAGCAAAACACATAAGTAGTCTTTGATGGTTATAAAGTCCCGTTTTCCATTCCATCTTTTAGTACTCCTTTAGGTGCTTATGATGAATTCAGGATATACACTACCATCCAGAGAATGCCATAACTGATGTAATATTGAAATCATGATTAATTTAGGGCAATCTTTTGTACACTTCACAGATTCTAAGTTTAGTAATGGCCGTGCTATATGAGCAGTTAAAACTGGCGTATGTGGAATTTGTCAGGGTTGGGACATTACTGGTTTAGTGTCCTAATGCCTATTAATGATCAAAGTGTTTTCAGTGAAGGAGCATTGAAGACAGAATCTAGGAAGTAACTTTAGTTAAGATGTCATAAAGGTAGATATGCAATTTGTAGCTGAATAATCTGACAAGATTATATTTGTATAATATATATTTGTGTCTGTATGTATAATGTGTTGTATAACAGTGATTGCATGATCTCTGTAGATGCCATACACTAAATAAAATAAAATCTGACAAGATTGTTAGTGAAGTCATACAAGCAAGCCATCTGGACACTTTAAAGCAGAGGAACCAATCTTTTAGTAGCAAAGAGATGCACTTTTTTTTTTTAAACTGGGGCAACGGCAGGTATAACAAAGAGGGGAGAGTTGGTCACAAACATGAGCAGAAATATTCCTTTCCCCCGAATGTTTTTAGAAGGTGTAGGAATGTTTCTGTATTTAATTCCAAGCTTATTTGATGTCATACATTATTATGTGTTTCTAGCTTCAGAATTATAGGAATTATTGCTACAGTTGTTTGGCAAATGTATTATTGTAATTCAGTGACCCAATTGGGACCATTTCCGGGCTTCCCTAAAAGATTTCCATGTGCCATATGCAAGCCTTGTGTTGTAAGTTACTCATGCTTGCACTGAAAAAAGATCAGATCTGTCACAAACCCCAGATCCAATCCTGTACACATTTTTGATGTGGTCCTGCTCACTTTATAAGCTGCCAGCAAAATGTTATATGCAGCTGCTTCTGGCCACTAGAAGGTTCCCCAACCTGATAAAAATTGCTACTCACATTATAGACAATCTTTACTGAAACTGGAATGGACACTTTGTAGTATAGCATTGAAAGACAAATCTAGTATTTGGTTTTCTGAGAATAGAAAAGCAATTATGAGGTAGTTTCTTGTAGTTTTAATTGACAACTCAATACAGAACTGTTAACTCCCATTTTATGAGAGTCTTGGATGGGAAAGTGAAGAATACTTTACAAATTCAAATGTTGCCATAGCCTTGAATTTAGAAATAGTTTCCAAAACGTAGAAGCAAGAAGAAATTCTAATCAAATGAAAGTACAGGTAATTCACTTGGGGAAAATATGTTTATGCAGAATGGAGAATTGGTTGATTACCAAAATAGATAATTCTTACTCAAAAGAATAATTTCTTTTTTTAAAAAAAACTGCTGGAAATGCAATAATCAGAATGGATATTTTTTCATACATTAAGGTAATGTCATAAAACTCAAGAGCTCAACATGGAATGGAACATGTTTTAAATACTTACTTTTCTTTCTTGCCAGCTGTTCTTCTGTTAAGCATTACTAAGCCTTATATTATTGCAAAATATACTGAGCATGTGATAACATTTTTATGATGCTTATTGGAAATTACTAATTTCTTTTTTAGAAGAACAGTGGCTATGGAAGTATGCTGATTAAAGCCTGATACTGAATTCAGTTTAACCTTAAAAATATTTATAAAATATAATTCTGCACATGGATTAATACCACTTCTGAAGATTGGGGGTATAAGGTTTTAGTATAAGTTTTTAATATACTAGATTTTGTACAATTCATTATAATAAGGACAGACTTCTGAAATAAGATAGAAACTTAATTCTTTCTTAACTTGATAATTATTTATTTTGGGTGCTAATTAGTGATTATTGGCTTGGTTGTAATAATGGTTTTAAAGGGCTAAGTTAATGTAAGGCCACTTTTATATAAAGCACTAAAGTTAGATTACTTTGAAAAAAGACAAAAAGAAAGAGTGGTGACAATGGTATAACATCTAATACCCGAAAATACTTATTCAAAATACAAGGAAAGTGTCAAGCGCCGGGGAAATCAGGAGATTCAGGCAGTTCAAATGAATATAAAGATTTATTGCAAGCGTAAGCTCTCTACAAGAATCTGACCAACTAATGGTCCAAAGAAATGAGACAAGAGTAGTATTCAAGGTGGGCTGAACTTAGACCTCTTGTGGGTGCGGAGTGACTTATAACACATTTGATCCCTCCCTCAGGCTCAGTCTGGTCATCTCCTATAATTATCAAAAGATAAAAAGCAGGTCATAGTCTACTTATTAGCCTAATTATGAGAAATGCTTACTCTGAGCATGGGTGTCAAACTCGCCGCGTCATGTGATGTGTTGCGACATATCATGACTTTTTTTGCATTGCCAGAGCTGAGGTGGGCGCGGTCTCCTTATGATGCAACCGGCCTGTCGGCCAGCAGTTTGACACTCCTGCTCTAGAGAGAGAAGGACTTGCAGTGAATCTATTAGAGTGGCTATTCCTCAATATTTCTATTAACTTGCCTGTTTATATGTTTGTGTTCTAAAATTGCTAACTTTAAAAGGGGAGGTATCACATACTTTATCACCTGGAAAAGATTTTAATCTGGGAACAGGAAGAGCAAGCTCTTATATAAATTGGAAATCATGCAGATTGTATCTAATATAATAGAATAAAATTTTATATATAGATGAGAAGATCCTGGTTGGATCAGATCAGGGGTATACTTATCTAATATCTTGCTTCTATGTTGTTTTTAGAAGCTCATGGTGAAACAGTGGTGAGATTCCAAGAAAACTGGTTCTGTCTCTAGAAAATATGTTGAACCTACTTTATTGGGGGGGGGGGGGAATTAGGAACATTATGCAAATTTTTCTTCTCTCCATTATTTTGTTGTGGATAATTTAGCCAATATAAAATATGAAGAATCTGAAAAACAATTTGCCTGAAAGAACAGCAGTCTAAAACTTTTGAATGAACATTCCTTTATGATTAATCAAATTAATCTTTAAGCAAGGGTTACTGGTTTATGAAAAAATCGTTGATTAAGACTGGGAAAGAAGTGTACATGTTTGGTGATACACCTTAGCAATATTGTTACACTTGAGGTATGATTGGACTGCTCAGATATGATTGGTATGCTTTGTTCTCCTTATCTAGGTAATAAAATACTAGTTTATATGAAGGACCACTGCAATTATCACTGATGCTGCTCTGCTTTGGCACTGTGACCTTTACAGGACCAACATATTTGAGAGAGGGGGTTCTTTTGAAATCTATACTATATAAGAAATTTGATGGCAATGGATTTAATCTGGTTTTAGAAAAAATAATTCTATATTTACTTAAATGTAAACTGCTAAAATATATCGGAAACTGGAAAATGTAATTTATTCTAACATTGAGCTTTGAGCTTTGCTGCTATACTGAATTATTCCATAATCTTTGTTTAAAACAGTAACATGTCAATATCATATTCCTGGATAACAAATAATTGGGATCAGCACCAATAATTTTGTGAGTCATCTGTTAAAACCACCTGTCAACATAAGAACTGTATAGAACCTCTTTGCCTTTGTAAACATGTATTCAATTAAGATTTAATTGTATTTAGTCAAGCTTTTCTTTTTGGAGGGATTATGTGGTTTCCAAAAGAATAACAGAATTAGAAACACAATTTGGAAACATTTAAAAGAGTTCTTAAAAATATCACCTGAATTGAGTTATGCTACTGTTGACAGCTGTACTCCAGAATGGAGCTTCATATAAGGTTTGAGATGAGATTTTTGGATTAAAAGCTTGCATTGCTGGGGGAGAGTTCTCCCCACCACCTTGAATAAGAATGTTGAAGCAAAGCCATCATTGTAGCTTTTGCTTTCAAGAATAACATCTTATAGTGAAATCCCCAGAACAGAACCTGACTGAAAATAATGCACATATACTATAGCTATAATTCTTAACTTGAATTATCGTATGATCTTGAATCCCCCTTTTTCCTCTCATGTTCAGTTTAACTACTGCAAGGTATTTAGGTTTTACTGGATATTATCATGTAAACTGATGCATTATTTTTTATTTATTACACATTGCTATTTTTTTATAAAATGCTGAGATATATCCCCTTCCTGGTGTAAGCATTCCTCAGCCTAAAATAAGGCATCAAACTAGAGACTACATATGGTGGAGAGAGATGCCATTTGGTTCTTACAGGCAAGAGGGAAGACCCACGTTATTTCCCAACAAGCCCTATGGTTTGTGTCACAGAGATAAAATCACCTGAGAGATTCTGAGGATCCTAGAAACTAGGATGTCTCCTAGTTGTCTCTTATGGCTTTCATTTTGGCTGCTATTACTGGCCCAAGCAACTGTCAGCAAAGGAAGCAAACAAGACAATATATTCCAGTTCCTGAATGACGGTTCTTTGTTTCAGGTCCTGCGTTACCACCAGGTCACCCCTCTGTTGCCACTGGAATACCCACATCATCTGGTGGACCACCCCCTCCCCCTCCCCCTCCTCCTCCACCTACGGGAACCGCACCTCCTCCTCCTCCCCCATTGCCAGCAGGTGGTGGAGGATCTAGCATTGATGATGGATCAATGTCAGGACTAGCAGCAGCTCTGGCTGGTGCCAAACTAAGAAGAGTGCAACGGGTAAGGCTCTTGACTGTGATAGAAGCATTATGAGCTTAAAATTGGGATCTTGAAATTCTAACATATAAAAAAGTAAGAATGGATGTCTTTGATGTTTAGATTTTTCTGAACAGTTAAATTCTTAATGCTTGTGGACTCTAAATTGTTGGTTTCTCTCTTAAAAGCCAGAGGATGGATCTGGAGGTTCTAGTCCCAGTGGTGCTTCCAAGAGTGATGTCAATCGAACAAGTAGTGGAGGAGGTGGGCTTATGGAGGAAATGAATAAACTATTAGCAAAAAGGTTAGTGATTGTGATCGTGATGAGCACTACCTCTTTTTTCGTACCCACAATTTCAAAAAGACTAGAAGGGTGGGAAGGAATTGGTCCACTGCAGGCTAAATCACCCAGAGAAATTACACTTGATCTAAAATTAACCAAATTTTCAAAGCAAAATACCATATCTCTAATTATGCCCATCAGTATTGTTTCAGGCAGAAGATGAAGATTTTATTTGAGCTATTTGCTAGTCAATGTGAGTTCTTCATTATATATGTCCACTGGTATATGACTAAATGTTTAACCACCTGTTCTGACAGCCACATTGCTACCCTCATGCCATGCTGCTAGACACAAAACAGCTGATTGACACATAGATTTGAGGCTCAACTCTGCTCTCAACTAACTCACAAAAGTATTTTAAAAAAAACCAATTGGCTCTCACAAGCCAAATTGAGCCAGCTCCAGCACACTACTGAATATATCCCTTTGCTATTTGTACAGATAATTCCAACTACGTTGGAAGGAATTAACATATCTGAATTTGCAGGTTGTGAATATATTTCTAAGGAATTGATTTATAGCCTTTTTCACTCTGTCCTAAGGAGAAAAGCAGCATCCCAGTCAGATAAGCCAGTGGACAAAAAAGAAGAGGAAAGCCAAAATGTAAGTGGAGTACTTCTGACTCTGTGGCATTTGAATCACAGAAGTCATTTGTATGTCTATCAGAACTTGTGAAGAGTACCCTTTATCTGCTCTTATATATGATTTAATATTGAAACATTTGATCTGCCTCATCAGGTAATTGAAAAATGCTTTAGACATCTCTGTCAGTTCCACTGTTGTCTTTCATGGGGAAACAGTACCCCTTGTTAGTATCTCTGTGAGCCCAAGCCCTAGACCAGGGGTAGGCAACCGTGGCTCTTTTATAACTCGTGGACTTCAACTCCCAGAATTCCTGAGCTGGCTCAGGAATTCTGGGAGTTGAAGTCCACAAGTCATAAAAGAGCCAAGGTTGCCTACCCCTGCCCTTGATGCATCACTACTGTTGGATGAACAGATGGAGGTTTTCTGCCTGGGTTCTACTGGGGTATCTGTTGTTATCCTACCTGGAGAGTGAGGGTTTCTCAACAATAATACCTTCATCGTTATTCATACTGTAGAATGATCAACATAAGGCTTCTGTTGAAGATATTCGGAACCTGCAATTCTTATATAATGCAGTGGCCTGCTTTTGGGACAGTGTTAATCACCAAGAACATATAGTAGTACATCTATGTTGCAGGGTCTGTACTGGTTCCCTTTGAGTTTCCAGAGCAGTTTGTATGCTGCTTTGTATGACTTGTCACAAAATACTTGCCAGACTGTCTTCTCCAACTGAATCAACCTGTCCATTATGATTACTCCATAGAAAACTTCAGGTAATTTATCATTTTCATGAGGGGACCAAGACAAGGAAGCTAGTTTCTGCAGGATATTATGGACTAACTAGTCTGTTCGTAGAAACTAGACTAGTCACATTGCTGATCTCGTGATAAGAACTAAAGATGGAGCTAGAAAGCGTTGGTGGTTAACACTGTCTCCTGTCATGATATCTTTTCATTATTGTAATCATGGATAGTTTAATTTAATTGCTTAAATATTAGTTTATTGTGGACATTTCATTTGTTATATTATTAACCACTAGGGGAGGAGAGGGGAGGGGGGAAGGAAGGAATGTCGCACTTGTGTATCATCTCTGGTGAGAGCAGGATGGGAGTAGTGCAATCATCCTTGCTCTCCTTGACTTCTCAGCAGCCTTCAATACTATCGACCCTGGTATCTTTTTGGACCGGCTATGGGGTCTGGGACTGGGCAGCACAGTCTTGTACTGGTTTGGCTCCTTTCTCCAAGGCCAGTCCCAATCAGTGTTAATAGGCATGCCACAGGGCTTGGTATTCTCTCCACTCCTTTTTAACATCTACGTCAAGTTCCTGGGTGAGATCATCTGTCAACATGGGTTGAGATACAGTCATATGTTGACAATACTGAACTTTATATCTCCACCCCTAGTGATCCAAGTGATGCTGTCACTACCCTCTCATAGGCCTGGAGGGGGGATAATAGACTTTGGCTGAACCCTGGGAAAACTGAGTGGCTTTGGTTGCATGGAGCTTCAAGATCCAGGACTTCAACATCTTTAGTTCTGGATGTGGATACACTACCCCAGGCAGACTCAGTCTGCAACTTGGGGGTTCTCCTGGACTTGCCATTCCTACTCAAAGAGCAGGTGGCAGTTGCAGCTGGGAGAGCTTTTGCACAGCTTTATGTTATGCACCAGTTGCAGCCTTTCCTGGGTCAGGAGTCCTTGTGCTCAGTCATTCAAGCCTTGGTTATCTCATGTCTGAACTATTGCAATGCAGTGTACATGGGGCTACTTTAAAGAGCATTTGGAAGCAACAACTGGTTCAGAATGCTGCAGCACATTCAGTTTTGGGGGGCCCTAGATTGGCCTATATTCCACTTCCTGCCAGTTTGCTTCCAGTTGCAATTCAAGGGGTTGGTTATCATCTTTAAATCCCTACATGGCATGGGTCCAGGCTACTTGAGGAACCACCTCACCCCAATGGGACTGACTCATCCCACCTGTGTTGGCAGAGGAGGCATGCTGTGGACCCTGTTGATAAGGGAATTATGGCTGGTGGGATCCAGGAAAAGAGCCTTTCTCTACTGTGGCTCTGTTCCTTTGGAACATCTTGCCCCCTGAAATGAGATTTGCTCCCACCCTCCTGATGATTTGCAAGTGTGTGTGTGTGTGTGTGTGTGTGTGTGTGTGTGTAGTTTTATTGCTTTTAATGTAAGCCGCCAACAATCGCCTCGCAGCAAGATGGGTAGCAAACAAATTTAATATATAGGGAGGGAGGGAGGAATACTTTGAGCACCAATATTAGATTTTTGCCAAATTATGTTTATGGGATGGTAGCTGTAGAAAAGCTGACAATAAATGGCTGAGTGAATAAATAGCTTTTCCTGGTTAAAGAGAACTTCCTTTGCCACATAATGCGATTCTGTTGCTATTGTCGGCTAGTAATATTATATAGCCATATGTATTCCAAACCGCAGTCACAATATTAAGATAACATTTTGCTTGCTTTTAGGAAGATGCTAGCACTTCTCCTACCCCTGTTACACGAGGCCCTGTCCAACAGCAGAATTCTTCAGGTATTCAACTCTTGTACTTGTACTCTTCCCTTTGACAGTATTTGTATTTGTGGTGAAATCTAAATTATGCAAAATGGATGTGAAGGAGATTCAGAAATCTTTAAAATGATCCCCATTCAATAATTAAAAGAGCATCAACTTCAGTAATTTGGTGCTTATATTCAGACATCTTGCTAAGCAGTGATGTAGTTGATTTGATTTTACCTTAAAGTATTGTGAGAATCAGTATTTGTGGTCAGCCTATTGTGGATTATTCAAGTAAGATTAAAATAGGTTCATAACTAGATTTGATTTGTGAGCTAGCAACAGTAATTCATGCCTGGTAGGGAAATTAACACATCATAAAACAAAAACTAAATATCCAACACATGTCAACATAAATATTTTTGAGCACACCTAGATGCTATTGCTTTCAAACTGAATATGCAAAACAACACAGGATTATATCTTAAGCACAGTAGATTACTTTCTTGCAGTGATATTGACCTAGCAAATTAGTTGCTGAGAAATGGTCAGAATATTATTCTTCATTTGAAGGTCTGCCTGATTTTTTAAAAGATATATTGAATGAAACCAGTTACAGTTAATGAAGATTTTAAATTTTCCAAACAGTTTGGATTCAAGATGTGTTTCTCTGCAGTACCTGCATACATGAACAGGAATAAGGACAGTCCACTTTCTTACAACCAACAGTGGCAATGTGGGAATTGCTATCCATGGTTGTGTCCCATATCAACCTAGATACGTGGAGAAGAAACCAGCCACATAAAAAGAATAGGACCATGAAAAAAAAATCAGGGCTAATATCAGAGGTCAGGTAAAAGAAATATCACTCTTATGGATCTTTCCATCTGATGCTATCTTTCCAACAGAATGGCTGGACTCATGAGTTATAGAGAATCTACATAGGTTTGGATATTACAAAGCAAGGTGAAACAAAGGAATATAATATGTATTATAAGCTATATAATTTTTATTTATACTTCACTTAGCAGTTTTTACTGTGTTGCTAAAAGTTCAAGAATTCATTTCCTCAGTATTAGCTGAAAGGATCCTTCCTTAGTGTTCTAGGTTTTTAATAAGAATTCCTGATTTGGCAGATGTATAACTGTTGTTGACCTGGATCTGTTTGTTTGGGTTTATTCCACCAGTACATCCGCTGCTATTAAAAACATATAAGGTAGTTTAGTATTTTTCTTATACAAATTATGTCTCCCCTCCCCGTACCTCTGCCCAAACTCTTTTTCCACAATCTAGGTCCTATAGCTTTCTGTTTATTTATCTGTTCTTTACCTAGATGCTGGCAAGAAGCTTTGGGAGAGAAGCAATTCCATGGAAAAACCGGTCACTTCATTACTCTCTAGGTTAGTTGCAGAACATCATGTATGGATCGCCTGCATGTAATTGGACCTGTGCATGATGCTTCTGGATGTGATCATATTGTATCCTCTCATTCCATTGCATAGAAACCCATCAGTGGGGAGAAGTCCTGAATCTAAAGGCCCTGTTCAGTTTCAGCCATCTTTTAGGTACTGAAAAACTGTCCTGACTTCTCTGTAGTGTTTTGGCTTATCTTCTCCCAAAACATGTAACTTTTCATCCAACAACTAACATGCTATATGCCTGTGTGACTTGCCGTCTTTATTTGTTTGTTTGCTTTCTGCTGCTTAACAAATTAGATGTCAGTGATGCTGACATAAGGATTAGGTAATTGAAATTAGTAATTGAAATCCATCATGGATTGCTTTTACATGGAAATACTGTGAATCGTGAGAATTGTGGGAAGAATTCAGTAGAACTCAGTGAGCAGAAGCCACACTTCTTTGTTGGAAAAATAATGTGTAGTTTGGGAAAAAAATGCATTATTTTTAGCATATTTTCTGACTTGTTTTGTTAAAAAAACATATTGTCCTAAAATTAAATAAAACATGTTACATAAAGCAATCTAACAGGAGGCCATAGCTATGAGATATAGAAAGTACATAAAGAAAATACATTGTGGAAAGATACAGTATACCCACAGCTCATTCCACTGCAGATACTGGTATATGGGGTATTACTTTAACATTAGAGAAAGTCAACATACTAAACATTATTTAATGTTGAATTATGCTTTTAACTTTTTTTCTCAATATTTTATGCAATGGTTATGGAAGGCCAAATTAAAATCAGGATGTCAATGATGATTGCTTTCATCCCTATGCACCCCTTCCAAAATGCAGCACACACAGTGAAAATTATATCCTGAAGCTTCAGGTTTGCACAAGATGAGACGCACTTAGTTGTAAACAGCTGTTTCTCTCACCCACCTAGTAACAGTATAATTAAGGAGACTATTAAATCCCCATTTCCGCATCAGGTATTTCCATGCCTGATCACACACTCACCTCAGTGACTATTCTGTAAAATTTAAAACAAGAATTGAGAAGCATCAAATTACATACCTCATATGAATATAATCAATACATTTAATAAATAAAAATATATAATATATATATATATAATGAAATTTAGTAGGTTCCTTCCCAAAACTAAATTACACCTTTAGATTTCAGCCAAGTCTGATTATAATTTTAGCATTATAACCATTTGGTTAGTCCAATTGTTGAGTCTGAAATATTTTGCTGGATGACCTTAGTTCAGTTCCCAGGATTTGCAGAAAAATATCATGCGAGTACATATATGTATGCTAGGAAAAAAATGTAAATTGTACAAAATTGTTTTATTGCCTTTTCTGCAATTGAAGAAAAATAAACTGCTAATAAAAATAAACTGTTAATAAATATTTTATTTCTGATCCATTGCATAGCCCTTATCGGTTGAATATTGACCAAAAAGATGGGATAAAATTATTTGGGTTTGAAGGACTATAAAAGATAGATATTTGCATGTAACCTTTTCTTACTGTCCAACTCCCTTAAATGCCAATAGTCCATTGATAGTGACTTTTCACTTGCAATTTTCCTGTAATTACTTTACCATGTAATTATTATTCAGCCTCCCATATCACATCAGATAAAAAGAGATCATATAAACTCCTTCTCGCTCCTGACTTATTGCTTGTGTTGACCACATGATGTCCTCATGGCTTAGGCTTTGGAATAAGTTATGACCAAATGGCTTGAGTAGCGGGGAGACATTATACAGAGATGATAGATTCTTTGGCACATTAATTTACATATATATTGGTAGTAGTGATACTGTTGCTGGCAGATGATGGTGATGTTAAAGATGATTTATAGGAAAAATAACGATAGGTTTCTACAATGAACAGAAATTTTTGAAAGGTTATCCAGTTGCTATCTTGGCAATGAAGCCATTGCAAACAGTATATAGTAAATAATTAACTGTAACAAGAGTTTATGAAGCAAAGTAGTCATGGAAACTATTTGAATTAGCATTACAGGTATAAAAAAAATCTTCAGACACACAAATGTAGTTTGGCTTGCTTTCTCTCTTCTCAGGGCATTTTCAAAGCTAAAATGATATTTCAGTGATTTACAGTGGGCAGAGTTTGAAGCTGCTTGTTTAGCAAAATCATCTAACTATTAAATGATATAGAAAGCATAATAGAATGTCAAACAATGAACTTTGGTTGAGCTCTGTGGTGAACTTCCATCTACTTTTATATACCATTTTATAAGGAATTACTAACATCACATCTCAATACTGTGGAACCCAGCATGGAATTGTCTCTTATTTTCTTTTATTCCATCTCAAGGATGAAGCCAGCGAGCAGTAGTAATGATGTGGCAATGGACACTTTAGATTTTGATCGTATGAAACAAGTGAGTTGGAATTGAGTACCTTGATGAATATTGATAGAGGAAATGTTTATTAATGGTGTTCAAGGAAAGCAACAATTTTGTTCAGTATTTCTGCTTGCTTAACTCAAAATTCAAGAATGGAACCTGGAGCTGTTCTACCACTAAGCTATGGTTCTTCAGAGGGCCATTGATTTATATAATTTGGACAGAATTGGCTATGAGATGTTTGTCTCACAAAGAAATGAATCATTTTCATGACCTGCGAAGGCACTAAAATGAGAAAAGTTGTGGATGTATGAATTTTTTTCTGATTTCCCCCAACCTAGTTAATAAATAAACCATCCCTAAGTGCCAAGATTCCATAAATAATTTACCTGATTTATACTTAACTCAGATCCTTGGAATATCTAGCTCTGTACTGATACCAGTTCTCCAGATTTCAGACAAAGAGAAAGCAGGAACTGAATCTGAATTTTTTTGCATGCAAAGTATTTACTAAGACCTGTGTCCCTCTGACCCTGCATTAAATTTTACAAAAAGAGAAAGGAGTAACAGGTGCCAGCAAATTCAAGATTGTCTTCTATTTTCTGTGTAGTGAATAAGACACATAGGTTTTCTTTATAAAACAGGTTTGTCTCAGCTGGCCCTTACTTTCAAATCCAAGAAATATTAATCGGTTTGTAGTGTCAGAACTGCTTTTGACATATGCATATAGATATTCATCCTGTGGGCATTCTGTGCCAAAATAAATCCATGTGAACTCGCTTCAGTTTGTTATTATGCAATCCAAGTAAGCCTAAACATTGCTTAACTTCAGTAAAACATCATTCTGAATAGCACATTTTAACTATCTTTTCGGTGCAAAAGTAGAAATTCAAATTACATTTGCGGGAATATTTGGGAAAATTTTATTTTTACCATTTTAAGAGACTTGGGCCTTTACAATGTTGAAGAGCATTTTTCAACTGCTTTCTGTTTTTCTTTCTGTAGGAAATATTGGAGGAAGTTGTAAAAGAGTTACACAAAGTAAAAGAAGAGATAATTGATGGTAAGAAGCTAGGAAGGGGTTCATTTCTTACATTGGCCTGGGCTAAGGGATCAAGATGGAGTCCTTTTTCTGTCTTATAAATGTTAATTTGATTAAACAATGTTCATCAACAAGGACAAGCACGAATGCTTAATCCACCACACCCTTTCTCAATAAGCTGCATTCCAGATGTTAGGGCAGTTGTATATCTTATCCCAGCAAGCAGATTAAGAAGCTTTAACTCTGGTGTATGTGGGAAATGTCAAGAGATTGTCCACCCTGTCAAGATTATATTAATTTAACTGCCATGACTGTCTGGCTACCCTCTTTCCATTGTCCACTTTTAGGAAAGTGTAGATAGGAGAATCTTCTATCTTCGATTTTAATTTATCTCTAGAAAGACTGGGAGATTTATCAATTAGTTTTAAGACTCAGATTCCCAGAGAAATCAGGTAGAAAATACTTGAAGCAATGGGTTTTTTTTCATCTCGATCTGAAATCTTTTATGATTTACACACCCAATAAACATAGCTTTCACAATACATGGAAATCCGGAAATCAGAAAACACAGAATGAAAGATTGCCTTTCAACTTGTCAACTGAACTCAAGATTTGTCATAAAGGGAAGTAAAATATACATTCTGCCATATTATAATTCAAACCTGTTCAAGCTCAACTCCTGGTGACTACATGAGCATGTAGTTTTCTGTAGCAACAGTTCAAACATGGTTTGACTTCCAATGCTTTTTTAGGTTCTTGATGGTCTCCAGATAAGCCAGATCTAGTCAAGCTTAGCTTTTGAAATCAGCCAAGGGTTAATTAGGTGCAACCATTTGTTACAGCTTATATAATTGCTTTTTAGAACTTAGGGAGCTATAAAAGCATAAGCCAGAATGGGATGTTACAGGGTTGAAGAATTGCCCTGTGTGGTTTTGATAAAATATGAAGGAGGCAATTCTTACTAAAAAAAATGGTTTGGAAGCAAATATGCTGTCATTATGTTTTAAGATGCCAGAATACAGGCCAGGCTTTCTACTCAACTGGCATATAAGCTGATGCCTTTCCTAATGTGGAAGAAGGGTGCCTTGTCTCACATACTACCTACTCTGCATTGCTACAATAAGAAAATACACCAGAGTATTTACCTATTTGATATCTTAATCGAAACCCGAATGTTTGAAGCCATAAAGTTCATCATGTATAATAGAAAACAAGAGAGGAAACTCCAGGCCACTGTGATACTTGTGTCCTTTGAATTTTACCAGGAGCTAACCTACTTATCCTTATTTTCTCAGTGCTGCTTCTGTATTTGCTGTTTCAACCAATTCTTATGAAATATTTGATGGACTCTAGGTGTGAGATTGTGGTTGCCTTCTCCTTTGTCATAAGCCTTGGCTTACATCTTATTTGTTTCTTGTTGTTTTTCAGCCATCAGGCAGGAATTGAGTCGAATCAGCACAACATAATGGCCATGAGACCATCTGGAAATTGCAAGGGACATGACGAGTGATGGTTCATTTCTAAGTGTACCAAGATCATGCAGAATGGTGAAAGAGGACACCTGACAGCATCTTTTGTTTTTAAAATCCTTTTTATTAGCAGACTCAGCAGACTTTGAAGCTTGCTACTGCCTTGGATTTGCTTCATTTAAAAAAGAAAGAATAAAGTCTTAAAATCTTTGAAATGGAAAATATTAAAAATTTATCTGGATTTTTAAAATTCATCTGATAATGCACATCAGATTTGGTCAGCCTTTTTGTATTTTGTATTTGCTTATTTAAATGTATGACATTTTTGTTTTTAGTATATTGTAGGTAAGGAAACATGTGATCCATTTGCTTTTATTAGATGACTTCAAAATAATTTTACTGGTAGTCTGCAGTGTAAATGAAAACATTTTTGCCAACAGAATCTAATTAATGGCATCAGTAGTTGAGGCCAGAAGACGCCAGCTGTCAGCCAGGAAGTTCCTGGTCTCAAAGCTATCACAATATTAAAGCGGTACATCGGTGCATCACAGCATCTGTGCTCATACTGGTAATAAATTGTTCATTGTCTATATGGCATTGATTGGCTTTTCTTTCAGTTCATTCTTGCAATAGATTTGGGCTCATAATATATACTTTTCTACTTATTAACAACAGGGATGGCCAGCTTGGCAATTTTGAGCAGCTATGGCATTCCAAAGGAAATGGCTATGACTATGTTTACATATTGAATGAAGCCATGGTTTATTGAGTTGTCCAAATTCACACAAAATGTTATACCAAATTAAGGAAACTTTATTATGGTTTCCATATTGTGTAAACCAGGTCTTTATCGGACCTCTGGTGGTGCTACCAGAAATACAGTTAGAGAAATAGAAAATTCACGTTTTCATGTTTACATCTCTTGGCTATTATATGAAATATATCAATTTTCAAAATTGATGGCTTCAGATCACTGGACCTAGACTGGAGAATAGAACAACTCCAAAGACAAATTGTCTTTCATCATTTTTAAGCATGTCTTCTGTATATAGTGGTTATATTCAGAATTACTAGTATTCTTCTCCCAAAATTTGCACTGAATAGATCTCCCCGTAACACATCATCCAATATTTTGTCATAAATACTGTGTGATAAATTAATAGCAAACTATTTTACTTTGCTTAGGCTTGAAATGTATGTTGGCTTGAGCAAACCACTAGAGATATGTGGAACCCACATGAAAAATTTTGCTAGTATCATTGAAACTGTTTTCTCTTGAAACTATATGGAAGTTTCTCCTGAGCAGGACCCTCAAAAGTTTCCTCAGACTTTCAATTTATGGGAAAGTCAGTGACCAAGCCTAACATTTGTGTCCTGAATATATGATTTCTTTACCTGTCTTGGACTATAAAATATCCATTGCTGATTAGAAAGAAGTAATAATACTGTGCATCTCATGTTGTTTAATAACGTACAACATGGGGGTGAGGAGGGGGGTACTTGATAAGAATAAGTGGGGCACTGGCTAGGTTTTTTTTATAAAGTTTTTGTTTCCTTTGAAAAAAATGGTTTTTTAAAATGTGGAAGCACCTCCAATTTCACACTTCAGGAGCTATGTGACTGCTGGGGTTGTATTTTTTGTTTGTTTGTTTGGGGGGGGTGAGTTGTCATATCAAGAGTATATAATATAAATTTCAGAATAATGAACCATGCATCTGAGGAAGCAGACTGTAGTCCATGAAAGCTTATGTGATAATAAATACATTCATCTTTAAGGTACCACAGATTTTGTTGATTTTTTGCTGCAATAGAATAACATGCTTAACACCTCTGGAAACTAATAACATTTGTAGTAGCCTAAAAAGAAAGGAAAAAAGGAGAATCGGGTAGATAAAAATAATTTGCCTTATAAATTAGTCTGCCATTTTTCCATCCAAACCAATATCATTCACCCTGCTTGGAACATTTTATCAGAGGTCTTTCCAGTATTAACTACTGGCCTTTATGTAATTAGGAATACCAAGCACTGAAGCACGCAGACTATATTCATTGCTATCAGGCTGTGTTATCTCCAAATTGCACATAACTGTATTAAGAATATACTTGTTGCATTCAATTTTAGGCTATAATCCTAAACCTATTTACCTTGATGATTGTATTAATTTCTATTGAGATTACTTCTAAGTAGGTACATATGGGCTTTTTCTTTAAATAACTTAAAGCCATAAACAGAGATGCCACCTATTCAATGACTTTAAATATACACTGCTGGGTACTTTGTAACTGCTTATAGCAGTGTGGAGGTCTGATTTAATTATTGCAGCTAATGTGCATTGGCAAACCTCTCTGTCTAGATCAAGGATGGAGAACAATGGCCCTTTTATGACTTGTGGACTTCAACTCCCAGAATTCCTGAGCCAGTCTTTATAGCTCTCAGAACCATTGCCCATCACAACAGTATGAGATGAGGAATTCCCACATATTTGCATATTACTTAAAAGTTAATTACACAGAGATCTTCCATCTTCCCCTACTTGCAAAATTCCCTATCTATCTACAGAGACGGAGAGAGGTCTATTTTATGCAATAGCAGACTTCCTAGCCATATACTTTAACTATACAAAATATACAGAGCTAGCCACTTTTCTCTACTTTCCAAATCTGAAAATTCAGGGTCCTGCTTGCTCTGACCGCCCCTGAGTTTTGTACTGCACAGTAGTAAAGGAAAAGGTTTTTCATTAGCCTCATTTGAATATTTCTTCATATTTGGATTTAAGGCAAGCCTTTGGATTCAGAAACATACATCAGCTACATCTACCTAAGATACCTCATAAAATGCATAATTCATGTTTGCAAAGGAAAGATTTTCAAGGTGCAGAAGTTCAGAGAGGAAAAGCTGGAGTTGGTATCTAGAAAGATTCAGAAACCAATTTGCACTTTCTTTTAACCCTTGAATAAGGACCGATGTTATCATCAAAAACAAAGTCCCAGAGAACATGAACCCATGACTGATGCTGAGGTAGGGTGTCATAATATTCAGCTGCTATTTTCTTTACCTGTAAAGATCAATGGGAACAAATTAATCCATAATTTCTTACCTGCAAAATACTTAATTTGATATCAGTGTATACATATCTCTTGTTATCAAAACTTATCCAATGAATCTATAAACATGCCCATGTATTTTTCAGTGTGTGTTTAGGATATAGTTATTTACATAGTGTGCTATAACATTTAAACACATAAGAGTTCAAATTTGTGCAGCTGCTAGTTTATTGACTCTGCTGGTAAATACAAAGTCCATAGTCAAATGTAGGCAAGACAATCTTAAACTCAGCCCCTAGCTTTGTGGTGAATTGTAGTTTAAAAATATGTACTTGAATGTTCACATGACTCAAATAATAGTTGCTATATAACTTCAGTTCCTATCCAAAATATCACCTGAACTTTATCTGAAAAATAAGTTGAGATTTGAAGGGTGGGGTTTTTTTTTGTTTGAAACATTCATGTCTTGACTTTTTTGCCTTTGCAATGGAATCTGTGTACAAAAGTAATTTGCATAAGCCATGAAGTTGTTTACAGATAGGGTAAATACATCATGTTTCCATTTATTATGAAGTTACATATTAACAAGTGTGTTGTGATCAGTGCTTTTTTTGTGAAAAAAAAAGGTGTTGGAACTCACACACGTCATACAACCTGCCTTGCCTACCCTACAAGGTTCCATCCAAAAAAGGTGCCGGAACTCTGTTCTGGGCGTTCTATGACAAAAAAAGCCCTGGTTGTGATATATGATGACATGTACATAGAAACAAATTCAGAAAAGCACTCTCAGACACACTGGAAACTATCCGTTTAACCTGGTTGATGAAATTGGATACACAGATATGTAACATGATTGACCAAGGACTTTGGCAGGGAGCAGATAAAACGTTAAGACAAGGTGGAACAGGTGCATTCTAGCTAGGCATAACATCCCCTGAAATTTGTTCAAAGTGAAAGTAATTTGCATTTATAGTCTCCTATATGCTACCCATAAAAATGTTCTCTCAGATAGGCCCAACTCCTACAAAATGCTGACTTTAAGATAACATGATTAACATAGTTGTTTTATTTGTGATGGAGTTTTGTTTGTTTATAAACTGGAGACTCCAATAATAACAACAATGGTTATCATAAATAAAATCCAGCTATCATATAATACCAAACAATATCAAAAGAACTTATAAAATCTATAAAATATCCAATATAAAAACTCTTAGAAGATTAAAGCTTAAGTATAAAAAGGATTTTATTCCTAATTAGTTACTACTTCTTAAAAAAGGCCAAGGATGGAGCAGTCTGGATCTCTAGGAAGAGAGATCATCCATAAGGGGAAGATACCACCACCAAAAAAAACCCCTTGTCCTAGTTGATTCCAATACTTGCAAAAAAGTTAGATTTATTGGAGCTACTGTATAAGTTTGTAACTTATGGAAAGCTGATCCTGCAGATAAGCAGGGCGCAAACCCTGGACTTATCTACCTATCTATCCAAGAATTTATCTGTTATAATAAGCAATATAAATTTAAACCACTAATCTGCCTTGACAACCAGAGGTAACAAGAGAATGAGCATTAATAGTCAGGTCAGATCTTTTCTGGAAAAAGTGTTATTGACAGAACATTCACAGCTGGAAAAAGGCTGCTTTTGCTACCTGTTGCTACCATACTGATCTGCAAACTCAAAGCCAGCACAGTGTTAATGAAGACCTCAAGACTGCATACCTGCTCCTTCAAGGGAAAATAACTCCATAACAACCATAACTACATTATCATATGTATTAAATCATATGTATTAAATCTCCCCAGTCATCAGACCTTCTACTATGACTGAATTATATCCAAACAGAAGCCCATCAGGCAAGCCTGAACACCTGATGAACAAGAGAAAATGAAACATATCTGAGTATTATCCATATTTAGATGCATCCAGTCCCATATCCATAATGGTCATTCCCAGCAGTTTCACATAGATACTAAAGATCTTCGGAGACAGAATGGAGTCTTGCAAGGCCCATGTACAGGGAATGGAACAGTTAGGTCCCCCAATATATAACACTTCAAGCTCATCAAAGCCTCACTGGCTCAGTGATCATATTCACTTATGGATTTTCATCACTAGTCATTGATTTATTATTAAATTTATTGGCCGCCCATCTTTTCTAGTAGGGTAATTCTGGGAAACTCATTTCTTGCTTTTCCTGCTTTTCCTACAATTTCTTAGTAGACCAAGAAAAACCAAAAGCTCAACAAGCAGACAGAAGTGAATGAATGATAGTCTGGGATAGTTTCAGCCAGCCACCAAGGTTTCAACTGATAGATATAATCACAAGCTTCCTCACTAGCAAATTCTGAAATTCTATGCACTTAGAAATTGCCAAGGACATACCCTTTAAATTATCTCTTTGCTTCTGCTGGGGAGTTGTCACAAAAAACAAACTCTGACTTTGGGATGATCTGTGCATGACAAAGGAGTCTTTCCTGTCTCTTCCACCTAAATATCACCTTCCTTGGTGTAAATAACTTAGCCTAATGTCTATGGAGATTCTCAATCATCCAGGTCATGGTTGTCCAAAAGGTGCTATTCAAAAGGCATCCAATTGCCTTTTGAACAGCACCTTTGGGACAACTTAATCTAATGTGTGTGATGAGATGAGGCATAAATTTAAGCTTTAAAAACTGTTATGTACCTGAACTTCTGAACTACGACAACATGGGAACTTTCAGCATCACTTCTAAGACCAGCTCTGATATTGGATTACAAGGCATAAAATGCACAAAAAGATCCAAATCCTGACATAATTCCATAAACTCCAAGTACAGACAGAATTCTTAGTCTCAGTATTTTTTTTAAAGTATGAAAATATTGTACTATTAAAATTAGAGATTGTATTGTAATATAGTATAAATGATTTGTTATGCAATAGCCTAATACCAAGTATATTATTTCAGTATATTCAAAGAATGAAGAATCACTCAGTATAAAACAAGAAAGAGACAAATAGTAGGAAAAAGCAGGTAAAAAATGGTGAGGAAAAGGAGAAGATTGAAAGTGGGGACAAAGAGCTGAAGAATGCAAGCAGACTGGATCTACAGGGGACTAGAGGTCAGACAAATAAAAGTTAAGGAATGATAAAGATAAAACGATACAGATTTGGAGAAAAGGTGATCAAACAAGAATAAGCAAAATGATTTTTTTTTTAAATCAGAAGTCTTCAGCTTCTCTCCCCTAACCCTAGCCAGGCAATTTACCTGAATAAATTTGAATAGGAAAGTAAGAAAATTAATAGAGCAGCACAATCTCAAAGTGCTCTGATAGGCAAAATGTACACAATTGATAAAAGTTACTACCTACCTACTCAAAGTAATATTTTAGATTTATAACATTATTCAGCCCTCTCCCCTATTTTATTCATTGATGAAAGCAGTAGCATCCACAGGGGTTGATGAAACAGACAAATTGGTGGCCATTCACAACATGACTGAAGCCCCACCCCCATATAGGTCTATGTAATGTGAAGTCATGTACAAAAGGGATGGAACTTAGATTGCAATACTGTATCTGCCATGTTTTAACCATCTTCATGGACACCATTGTATGGAAGGAAAGTTAATCCTTTCCATTTTACTTAAGATGTGATAAATAAAATTAATTGTAATTTCATTGGTAAGAAAAAATAGCAAGAAGATGGTATCAACTTGGACCGTTCAGAGAAAGCAAAGGACCATTGCTGCCTCCATTTCTTCAGATCTTTTAAGGTGATACAATCATTTGTTAGCACCAGTCAAGTACCATCTAAATCAGTCTTCCCCAACTTCAGCTCCATAATTCTCCGGCCAACAGAGCCATTGCGGAGAATATTGATGTCTGAAGCTCACACATCTGAAAGTATTCAGGCCTAGGCAGAGTGATCAAAACACACATGATGCTTGCTTTGAAATTCCTTATGGAGGCAAGGTGATAGCAGATTTATTACAGTATTTATTTTTGCCAACCAGAAGGGGAGATTAAATAAGTGTGACCAATCAGACTCCTAGATGGGGCTCTTTTGGACTTACATGTTTTTTTTAAAAAAAAGAAGTATGTGCAGCTTCTAGTAAACCACACAGATGGGGAAGGGAGGACCTTAAGACATGATTTACACCAAAGAGCAATAGTACAAGTTAAAATCCATCCTTTAAATTCAGCACATGGACTTCAATCGACCCCTGTTTCTTCTGCGTCCAGTTCCATGTTTTTACACACAACAGGTTTTTGTCCTTCAATTGAAAGGTCAAGTTAATTGGTGATAAAATATAATCTAATGTTTCCAGTCAGCATACCCTACCTGGAGTGTAACCTAGTTTGTCAGGTTTTTGTACTTGTTTTTTCTGATTGTTGTAGACCAAACCCAATATCCCGAAGCACCACATAAGTTATTATTTGAGGGGCAGTGAGCCAGACAAAACAATAGCCACCCAGAAAGGAATTCCAAGGTTTTACGAATACTTAACATCTGACCTCTATTAACTCTTTTCTAATGCACTCAGGCTCTTTGTCTTCCTCCATGGAGAAGGAGCACAGACAATATATTGGCAAATTAGTTGACTC
Source organism: Protobothrops mucrosquamatus (assembly GCF_001527695.2). Taxonomy (NCBI): domain Eukaryota; kingdom Metazoa; phylum Chordata; class Lepidosauria; order Squamata; family Viperidae; genus Protobothrops; species Protobothrops mucrosquamatus. The sequence goes on from NW_015386230.1 coordinate 2,073,967, forward strand.
TTAAAATGGTGGGTATATTTGCATGACGCCCTGAGACATAAGCTAGCCACATAAGCAACTTTAGGTATTATGCAACAACTGCTCCATGTGGGAAGCTGATGTATCAGTCAAATTCAAAGAAGTGTATGAATATTCTATGGATAAACCATTATGTATGTTTCATGAATAGAACTACTGGGTCATTAATCACATACTATATACTGCTACTCTACCTCCCCAGAAGGAAAACAGTTTCTGGAGGGTGGGAAATATATTTCAGTTAATGCCACAGGGTGGCTAGACCTAGCTGTACTACAGGTAGAGTTGGAAAATATGATCGGACTTGTAACCCTTTAATTATCAGAGCTAAATTGAACAGAAACAGGGAAAAGATAACATGCTATGAAGAATCATAGAAACAAACCTTGCGCAAGTATGGGCTTTTCTCTGTGTACTGAAAACAGTAAGAATGTTTGTGTAGTCTGTATGTGTGTTGGGGGTGGGTGGGTGAACGGTATTTGTAACCTTGAACCAGAAAAATATTAGTCCCAAAAAGTGTTTGATGCTTGGTGCTCTACTATATAAAAAAACAAGCTATATTTTTATTAGGACAATTACATTTTAATGTTTTTTATGTTCTGGAAAAATTCAATTTGCAGGGGTTGGTATGCAATAGAGGGTAGAGGTGTGCTATTTTCCATTGGAAGGGTAAGGATAGAGAACAAGTTCAGATCCAAACACTAATGCAATTTTGTATAAAATTAAATTTATACCTTAGAACAGAAGGCAGCCCTGGCATATATCACTTGTTCAGATTTGAGAATATATCATTCACCAATAATTTCTAGTGAAAAACAATAAATGAAATCAAGAAGCTATCAGTTGAAGAGGACAAATGTAATGGAAGATGAGGAGGAAGAATAGCTGAATTATGGCAAATATCTCAAAGTATGTACATTGATACATGTTCATACCTAGCTGTCTACCATTAAATATGGTCAGAGGAAAGTGTCAAAAGCTGCCATATTGGCTTGACATTTCATTTATAAACTAGTGGAAAAACAAGAATCATTATTTACCCATACATCTGATTTCAGACTGATCATAAAATAATTTTTCATTAATACCTATAACTTTTCTTCTCATTTCAAATCATATTTTAGTTTCAGAAGCTATACCAACTGTCTTTTATTATTTCACTCTGTATGCTTTATTTCTGTTATTCTTCCTCCCTGTCACATGACATAATAGGGACTTTGAAGAAGTTTAATTAGCAAAGTACACAAACAATTTGAAACATTGAAAGGACAGAATATCAATGCTTACCATTGGCAGTCTAGATCCGGGAATGCTGGGAAAATCATGATGTTCCATATGATAGCCAACATTAAAGGTGATCCAGTTGAGGGGTCCATAGTATGAATATGTTTCATATCCTTTCAAAAACATGTAATGTTCTGCTATGAAATGTCCAGAAATAGGGTGCAAACCCATGCCCAGGATCGTTCCTGCTATTAAATAAACAATAGGCTTCCAACCCCAGAGATAATAGATTGTAAGGTCAACGGAGAATTGTACCAAAGCATTAAATATTTCCATCTCAGTAATTGCTTTGGGGTTGACATATAGTGGCCTCAAACTATAAACAAATGGCTGGATGGCAATCCAAATTAGTTTCCGAAATGGAGTAGAGAAGAACCAGCCCTCAAAATCAGTAGGGATGTCCACATCCAAAGTATCTCCGCCAAGGTATCGATGGTGATCAATGTGGTACTTCTTGAAAGAGGCAGAGTAAGGTAATCCAACAGGCAAGTTGGCAAAGACTGCAAACCACCTATTCCACCTAGCCTGCTTGTTACCAAAGGCAACATTATGAGAGATATCATGGATTGCTAGTGTTATGGAGTGGTTGATGCAGCCCCCAAAACCATAAGCCCAGAAGAAAACCCACTTCCATGCTAAATTTCTTATCAGGAAGCAGGCAAGAAGCTGAGTGAATACCATTCCTGTCACAATCCATTTCAAATGGGGATCTGAACCCATCAGAGACTTGATGGCTGGATATCTGGCTGGGGGAGGAAAGAAAGATGTCATTAAAGGCAGTCGAAAACAGTCTTCCTTTTTTCAAAGGCTCATCTAGTCCAGCAAAGTCATGTCACCATTTCTCAGACTGTTCCACATAATTACATCCATGTGACAGAAAGAAGAAGTTATATTGTAAACCAGGGGTAGGCAACCTTGGTTCTTTTATGACTCGTGGACTTCAACTCCCAGAATTCCTGAGCCAGCTGGCTCAGGAATTCTGGGAGTTGAAGTCCACTAGTCATAAAAGAGCCAAGGTTGCCTACCCCTGCTGTAAACCATCTTGTTTGAAAATTACATGCTCGTCTGATTAAAAAAAAACAGACAACAAAGTGGAAGGCCACCATTTCATTTATTGCTTAGTAACATTTTGTATATGTAATATAAAAGATATGTAATGTATATGTAATATCTTTTATTGCTTAGTAATATTTAGTTTTTCTGTTATGGAGTCCATGTCCTAGCCAAATAATAGTTGAAGCCAGTTCTTTTCAAATCCTTCCTTGGGACCTTCCAAGGATCCTGTAATCTGATTATTTCATTATTTGGTTCCATTTCCCTATTAATTACGTAAGTATTATTAACTTGTCTTAAGCTTTGTAACTTTAAATAAGCAATAGTTATTTTAAAAAATTAGTTTTAACTTGAATTAAAATGAAATTTAGTTCCCTTTTCTGCTTTAAAAAGAGGCCGTTGGCAAAATATACTTAAACAGCTGACACCAAAACTTGATGCCCAAGAGAATGTAGCACATTATAACTCCATAATCCTTGGGCAAAGACATCAAGGCCAATTCAAGGATATGCTGTGTGGCCCCTTACTGCCACTTTCCTCTGATGCAAAGAATTACATTTTAGAATCATTTGGAAGAAAGTATTTCATGAAGGTTTAATAATGAACATTTTCACTCATTTTTTTTTGTTCAATGGCAGTTCCTTTGGTTCCCCAACTGTCAATATGGGAAGAGCAGAACCAATAAAAATGGCCTCCACTGCTGGAAGAACAGTTTGCTGAATGTAAGCCCTGCCTGTCTGCAAAAATAAGAAGCTCTTAGTCTCCCAAATCCAAGATCCAAGTTACTGAAATTTGTGCCATCTTTGAGGCTCTGAAGAAGTAGCCTTCATGGACATGTGAACGTATTATCAAAATGGATAGCTTATTAGGGACTGAAATATGGTACTGTGATGAGAGACTGAAATTTTAAGCCCTGGCTCCCTTAGTGGTGTCTAAGACCAGAAGAAACACACTATTCAAGTGCTCTATGATCTTTCTACCCTCCCCATCTAGGCTGGTGATGTACAGCAGGGCTTTTAAACTGGTGGTACGCGTACCACCAGTGGTACTTTGGCATCTGACAGGTGGTACATGACCATCCTAGAGAAGTGGTAGCGGGGGAGAGGAATGAGATGAAGCGGTGGAGGGGAAGGAAGGAAGGAAGGAAGGAAGGAAGGAAGGAAGGAAGGAAGGAAGGAAGGAAGGAAGGAAGGAAGGAAGGAGCTGGGAAAGGGACTGCCTTCTGAGCACTTCTCAGGTTTATTTTTTTTTTTAGCTGCCAAAGGCTCTGGGCAGGAGGCTTCACATTTTGACCCCTCCCCCTGTCATTGCCTCTGTGTGGCTCTCAGCTCGCCTTTCCCAGACCTGTGCATGCGTTTGTTTGTTTGTGTGGGTGTGTGCGCACACGCATGCACATGGGAAGTTCTCACTCTTTGCAGCCCCATACTGTGACATTGGGTAGGAAAAGAACAGGAGAGATAAGAGATAAGAGAAGCTGCAATGGGAGCTTCTTGCAGCCTTCCACTAGGCTGGGGGCAGGAGTTGAGGGGGGCAGGGCGTGATGTGACACACACAAACACATGCGCAGGTCTGGGAGAGGTGAGCTGAGAGCCACGCAGAGGCAACGACAGGGGGAGGGGTCAAAATGTGAAGTCTCTGCCCACCGCTGCCTGCCTCAACTTTTTACTTTTCCATAATAGTATAAACTAGCCATTTCTATAACAACAAATGAATTGAACCAGTAAAACCCAAAATCCCACCCCTTTATTTTCAGTCATCAAGTTTTTGACACCTTGCTAAGCACTGGTGGTACTTGAATATTGTCATGTCCTAAAAGTGGTACAATCTGTGAGAAGGTTGAAAAGCCCTGATGTACAGAATAGCTCTGTTACTTTGGCTTTATAATAGCAATAGCAATAGCACTTAGATATATATACCGCTTCACAGTGCTTTACAGTCCTCTCTAAAAAGTTTTACAGAGTCAGCATTGTTGTGCAGGCTCTGAGGTGTTGCTTGATAAAAAAAAAGTACAGGAAACCAGAAGTTGCCTTTAAGCTTTACGTTTTTATTCAGCTGAACAAAGACAGGCTCCTCTAAAAGAGAGAAGCCCCGAATGACAAGAAATCCTTGTATTTATTCTTTCTGATTTGATACTGTGGACCACGGTATCATGCTGCGGCGTTTGGTGGAGTTGGGAGTGGGGGGCACCGTGATGCGGTGGTTCTCCTCCTTCCTCACCGACCGCACGCAGTCTGTATTGGCAGGGGGGCAGAGGTCGGCCCCAAGGCCCCTAACTTGTGGGGTGCCACAAGGGTCGGTCCTCTCCCCCTTACTGTTCAATATT